>NC_088415.1:15421002-15511002 GCF_034236695.1 Oncorhynchus nerka
AAAATGCTACCCAGACTGTTTGCATTGCCCCCACCACCACTCTTTTACGCTGCTGCTATTCTCTGTTATATCATCTATGCATGGTCACTTTAATAACTCTACCTACATGTACATATTACCTATATTACCTCAACTAACTGGTGCCCCGCACATTGACTCTGTAGCAGTACTACCTGTATATAGCTTCACTATTGTTATTTTACTGCTGTTCTTTAAGGTATTCTGTATTTTTCTGAACTGCATTGTTGGTT
This sequence comes from Oncorhynchus nerka, assembly GCF_034236695.1. Classification (NCBI taxonomy): domain Eukaryota; kingdom Metazoa; phylum Chordata; class Actinopteri; order Salmoniformes; family Salmonidae; genus Oncorhynchus; species Oncorhynchus nerka. The sequence continues at coordinate 15,421,254 of NC_088415.1, forward strand.
AAGGGCTTGTAAGTTAACATTTCACTGTCTACACCTGTTGTATTCGGCACAAGTGACATAACATTTGATTTGATTTGAAGACTTGTTTTTCACCATCTGTGTGTGTGTGTGTACTCTGTGTGTGTGTGTGTGTGTGTACTCTGTGTGTGTGTGTGTGTTGGTTCTGCTCCAGTATTCAGTGTCAGCTGTACGTTCTAACATCACCCCGTTGCAGTGTGTCAGTGTGTCTGTGTGTCTGTGTGTCAGTGTGTCAGTGTGTCTGTGTGTGTCTGTGTGTCAGTGTGTCTGTGTGTCAGTGTGTCAGTGTGTCAGTGTGTCTGTGTGTCAGTGTGTGTCTGTGTGTGTCTGTGTGTCTGTGTGTCAGTGTGTCAGTGTGTCAGTGTGTCAGTGTGTCTGTGTGTCAGTGTGTCAGTGTGTCTGTGTGTCAGTGTGTCAGTGTGTCTGTGTGTTGTTCTATGATGGGAGAAGTGTTCCAACTGACGTCGTTCAGACAGTTTGAGCTTCCTGCATAGTTGAAAGTATTTATTTTGTTCATCATTCTTGTAGGCTTTGTATTTGATAGCTATTTTGTATGTGTTAAAGTTAATGTTTTTGTATTTGTGTGAAAATTGTGTGTGTGCGGGTCTATAACAAGTAGCTGTTGTTGCCATGGCTCCTAGCGAGCCTGTACTTATGTGTTTTTAACCCAGTAAAGCTATGATGTGACAGTTTGAACTCAGTAAAGTAAGGGTTGTTAAGTTCACCTGTCCTTGTGACCACAGAGCCATCATCCTTCCTGCTAGAGAGGTGTCACCCTGTCTGGCCCTGTGTTCTATCTTTATGAGTGGAAGTGTCACCATCTACTGGAGTGTGTTGACATTGCATTTATGTGTGAATAATGACAGAGAGTCAATCAACTCTGAAATGCTATAGTAGAGTATTGAAGATATACAGATCCTTACCTTTGATTATAAATGTAATGATTGTATACTTTAGCTAAAAGTGCTTAATTTAGCCAGCAGGGAATGGGGTGTTCTGTTTCATTTAGCTTGTTACTTTTTAAAACAGTTTATTTTGTTTATTTTTGACTTCACCATATAATGCTGCAGGTTTGGGAACCTAGAAGAAACAAGGTGTGTCCTGAGTTTGCTCCCATCCTTTTGTGTTCAGCTGTGTGTGTGTGTCATTGTGTGTGTGTGTCATTGTCCTCCTTGTGTTTCTGTGTCTTCCCTGTTTATCTCTTCTTTTTAATGGCTCACCTCTCTGTCTCTCTCTCTGTCTCTCTCTGTCTCTCTCTGTCTCTCTCTCTGTCTCTCTCTCTGTCTCTCTCTCTGTCTCTCTCTGTCTCTCTCTGTCTCTCTCTGTCTCTCTCTCTGTCTCTCTCTGTCTCTCTCTCTGTCTCTCTCTGTCTCTCTCTGTCTCTCTCTCTCTGTCTCTCTCTGTCTCTCTCTCTGTCTCTCTTCCTCTGTCTCTCTCTCTGTCTCTCTTCCTCTGTCTCTCTCTCTGTCTCTCTTCCTCTGTCTCTCTCTCTGTCTCTCTTCCTCTGTCTCTCTCTGTCTCTCTCTCTGTCTCTCTCTCTTTCTCTCTTCCTCTGTCTCTCTCTCTGTCTCTCTCTCTGTCTCTCTCTCTGTCTCTCTCTGTCTCTCTCTCTGTCTCTCTCTCTGTCTCTCTATCTGTCTCTCTCTGTCTCTCTCTCTGTCTCTCTCTCTGTCTCTCTCTCTCTCTGTCTCTCTTCCTCTGTCTCTCTCGCTCTGTCTCTCTCGCTCTGTCTCTGTCTCTCGCTCTGTCTCTCTCTCTGTCTCTCTCTCTGTCTCTCTTCCTCTCTCTGTCTCTCTCTCTGTCCCTCTCTCTGTCTCTCTTCCTCTGTCTCTCTCTGTCTCTCTTCCTCTGTCTCTCTCTCTGTCTCTCTCTCTGTCTCTCTCTCTCAGCATCTCCAGTTGTCAGTGCATGGGCTACAGGAAGAGCTGAGAAGTCATAGAGAGATGAACTGTCGTCTGCAGCAAGAGAACTCGGGATCTCACACAAACATCTCCACTCACACCGGCTCGAACCGAGAACTCCATATTGAGGACCACCGGGCTGGCATCAGCCCTGGACACAGTCCTGGTCTGGGCCCCAGTCACCTCCACAGCCCTGGGCAAAGACATAGCCCCGGCCCTGGTCTAGGAGTCAGCCCCAGACACAGCCCCAGTAGCACCTACAACCATGGGCCCAGAAACAGCCCTGTCCATCCCCATAGCCCTGGGTACAGCTCCAACGTCAGACACCACCAAGCTGACATCCACAGCCCTGGGCACAACTCTGGGCCTGGCCCCAGACACAGCCCTGCTAGCACTCTCATCCCCTTGTCTAGAAAGAGCCCCAGCCACCTCATCCACAGCCCTGGCCGTTGCCTCAGCCCTCCCAGCAGCCCATGCATGGTCCCTGGGTGCGATGGCTTCTCCTCTCCCCCTCCCCTGGATCTGACGGAGGAGAACTTCAGCCGGCTGCAGTCAGATCACGAACGGCAGGGCAAGGAGCTGTACCTGCTGAGGAAGACCCTGGAAGAGATGGAGCTGAGGATTGACTCCCAGAAACAGACGCTGGGGGCCAGGGACCAGTCCATCCAGAGGCTGCTGGAGATGATCCAGGGAGGAGGGAGGGGTCAGCGAGGCGAGAGGTCAGAGATAATCACCATGGCAACAGCACGCGAGGAGGCGGAGTACCAGGTGGGTCATCTGGAGGAGCAGCTGGACCAGAGGGAGAAAGAGAACCTGCATTTGAGAGAGGTGTGTGTTTCTTTGTGTTTGTCACTATAGCTCAGTGGTTCCCAAACTTTTTTTGGCCCACGACACCATTTTGATACATAAAAAGTCTCGCCACCATGTGAAAAAGCAATTATGTAATTAACAGCCAATGTTCACTTTTTAATTTGGTGCTATGGCAGTCAATTCATAAAAATTTTAACAGTATTTCGGATTGTCTTCTCAACTCACCATCACATAATTTTAATGTGGGGCTATGACAGATATGAGCTGACGAAGGGTACCATGAGTTTCATGATGCTTACAAGACAAGGCCAAATCATGATGTCGGTGATCTTCAGGTCAGAAAGTATGAGCTCTAGAAAGAGGTCCGTATTCCCGAGTTGGAATTCCCAGTTGGATGACCATTCAAAAGATTTTTCCCAGAGGGTCCTTGTTTTTTTTCCTGAGTTACTAGTTCGGAAGTCGAAGATTTCCAAGTTCCCAGTTGTTTTGAACGTGGCATTAATGGGTATTCACTTTGAGTCAGGAACCAAAACTCCTCTTTAGTGACCAGTGAATGCATTCGGTCACATGACAGCTCAATCAGCTGTTCGATTTCACTTACCGGCATATCAACTCTGGCGGCAGGTAGCCTAGTGGTTAGAGCGTTGGACTTGTAACTGAAAGGTTGCAAGTTCAAATCCCTGAGCAGACAAGGTAAAAATCTGTCGTTCTGCCCCTGAACAAGGCAGTTAACCCACTGTTCCTAGGCCATCATTGAAAATAAGAATTTGTTCTTAACTGACTTGCCTAGTTAAATAAAGGTACAAATAAACTGAGCCAGGATCACAGGCCAACGGATTGGGAAGTAGGTCCCAAAGTGCTCTTTCAAGCATTGGAGGTGAGCAGTCATCACTCATGTGGGATACTTACTGTACTGATTCTGTTTTCTGTTAGAAACATGCACAGCCGAGGGAAGGGGGCGTGGTTCGCCTTTGAAAGACTCTCTCTCCAATAATAATTATTTCCTGATTTGGTCACACATCTGTCAAATGTTTTGGTATTTCCCCTGCATGCTTGCGTTCGTTCTGCTTCTCAAATATGTTACATAGGCAAGGAAACAGAAACAGAAACATTAAACAGAAAGTTTACCAGTTTTTTTTCTTCTCCATTGTGAATGACAACACTTCCTCTCTCAATGTGAAAAATCTTTCCAACACTCCCCCTCGATAACCATCAAGCCTCATTGTGAAATAGGATATTGTCATGCTCTGAACTCATATCTCCACATAGCTTTGTGAACAGGCGTGAGCGCAGTGGACATGGTTTGATGTAGTTTACAATCAGTTACCTGCTGCAGTATATCTCCCTTCTGTGCTCAGCTGTTTTGCCACCAGTTCATCTCGGTATATCATACAATGTGTCCATATGGCAGAGGTAGACACATTCATAACTCGAGTACAGAGGCCTACCCACCGTCCCGCCAGAGATGGAGCCCCACCATTCGATCCCATGGAATCAGTTTTTTTGTCAATATTGCCATGCAGCACACTGAACATCCCCTGTGCCGTTTCGTGAGACAGAACAATATGTCCTCGTTAATAGCTTCGTTAATAGGTTTCATAGCGTAGCCTGCCTAGCCATTCACTGTGGGAATGATTCAACAGTGTGTGGTTTCATAGCGTAGCCTGCCTAGCCATTCACTGTGGGAATGATTCAACAGTGTGTGGTTTCATAGCGTAGCCTGCCTAGCCATTCACTGTGGGAATGATTCAACAGTGTGTGGTTTCATAGCGTAGCCTGCCTAGCCATTCACTGTGGGAATGATTCAACAGTGTGTGGTTTCATAGCGTAGCCTGCCTAGCCATTCACTGTGGGAATGATTCAACAGTGTGTGGTTTCATAGCGTAGCCTGCCTAGCCATTCACTGTGGGAATGATTCAACAGTGTGTGGTTTCATAGCGTAGCCTGCCTAGCCATTCACTGTGGGAATGATTCAACAGTGTGTGGTTTCATAGCGTAGCCTGCCTAGCCATTCACTGTGGGAATGATTCAACAGTGTGTGGTTTCATAGCGTAGCCTGCCTAGCCATTCACTGTGGGAATGATTCAACAGTGTGTGGTTTCATAGCGTAGCCTGCCTAGCCATTCACTGTGGGAATGATTCAACAGTGTGTGGTTTCATAGCGTAGCCTGCCTAGCCATTCACTGTGGGAATGATTCAACAGTGTGTGGTTTCATAGCGTAGCCTGCCTAGCCATTCCCCATGGGGATGATTCAACAGTGTGTGGTTTCATAGCGTAGCCTGCCTAGCCATTCACCGTGGGAATGATTCAACAGTGTGTGGTTTCATAGCGTAGCCGGCCTAGCCATTCACCGTGGGAATGATTCAACAGTGTGTGGTTTCATAGCGTAGCCGGCCTAGCCATTCACCGTGGGAATGATTCAACAGTGTGTGGTTTCATAGCGTAGCCGGCCTAGCCATTCACCGTGGGAATGATTCAACAGTGTGTGGTTTCATAGCGTAGCCTGCCTAGCCATTCACCGTGGGAATGATTCAACAGTGTGTGGTTTCATAGCGTAGCCTGCCTAGCCATTCACCGTGGGAATGATTCAACAGTGTGTGGTTTCATAGCGTAGCCGGCCTAGCCATTCACCATGGGAATGATTCAACAGTGTGTGGTTTCATAGCGTAGCCGGCCTAGCCATTCACCATGGGAATGATTCAACAGTGTGTGGCTCATTCACCGTGGGAATGATTCAACAGTGTGTGGTTTCATAGCGTAGCCTGCCTAGCCATTCACCATGGGAATGATTCAACAGTGTGTGGTTTCATAGCGTAGCCTGCCTAGCCATTCACCGTGGGAATGATTCAACAGTGTGTGGTTTCATAGCGTAGCCTGCCTAGCCATTCACCGTGGGAATGATTCAACAGTGTGTGGTTTCATAGCGTAGCCTGCCTAGCCATTCACCGTGGGAATGATTCAACAGTGTGTGGTTTCATAGCGTAGCCTGCCTAGCCATTCACCGTGGGAATGATTCAACAGTGTGTGGTTTCATAGCGTAGCCTGCCTAGCCATTCACCGTGGGAATGATTCAACAGTGTGTGGTTTCATAGCGTAGCCTGCCTAGCCATTCACCGTGGGAATGATTCAACAGTGTGTGGTTTCATAGCGTGGCCTGCCTAGCCATTCACCGTGGGAATGATTCAACAGTGTGTGGTTTCATAGCGTAGCCTGCCTAGCCATTCACCGTGGGAATGATTCAACAGTGTGTGGCTTCATATCGTAGCCGGCCTAGCCATTCACCATGGGAATGATTCAACAGTGTGTGGTTTCATGGGAATGCGTGGCCTGCCTAGCCATTCACCGTGGGAATGATTCAACAGTGTGTGGTTTCATAGCGTAGCCTGCCTAGCCATTCACCGTGGGAATGATTCAACAGTGTGTGGTTTCATAGCGTAGCCGGCCTAGCCATTCACCGTGGGAATGATTCAACAGTGTGTGGTTTCATAGCGTAGCCTGCCTAGCCATTCACCGTGGGAATGATTCAACAGTGTGTGGTTTCATAGCGTAGCCGGCCTAGCCATTCACCGTGGGAATGATTCAACAGTGTGTGGTTTCATAGCGTAGCCGGCCTAGCCATTCACCGTGGGAATGATTCAACAGTGTGTGGTTTCATAGCGTAGCCGGCCTAGCCATTCACCGTGGGAATGATTCAACAGTGTGTGGTTTCATAGCGTAGCCTGCCTAGCCATTCACCGTGGGAATGATTCAACAGTGTGTGGTTTCATAGCGTAGCCGGCCTAGCCATTCACCATGGGAATTCTTACCCCGTCACTGTCCATTTCTTACCCCGCCACTGTCCATTTCTTACCCCGTCACTGTCCATTTCTTACCACCGTCACTGTCCATTTCTTACCCCGTCACTGTCCATTTCTTACCCCGTCACTGTCCATTTCTTACCACCGTCACTGTCCATTTCTTACCACCGTCACTGTCCATTTCTTACCCTGTCACTGTCCATTTCTTTCCACCGTCACTGTCCATTTCTTACCCCGTCACTGTCCATTTCTTACCACCGTCACTGTCCATTTCTTACCACCGTCACTGTCCATTTCTTACCACCGTCACTGTCCATTTCTTACCCCGTCACTGTCCATTTCTTACCACCGTCACTGTCCATTTCTTACCCCGCCACTGTCCATTTCTTACCCCGCCACTGTCCATTTCTTACCCCGTCACTGTCCATTTCTTACCCCGTCACTGTCCATTTCTTACCCCGTCACTGTCCATTTCTTACCACCGTCACTGTCCATTTCTTACCAGCGTCACTGTCCATTTTTTACCCCGTCACTGTCCATTTCTTACCAGCGTCACTGTCCATTTCTTACCCCGTCACTGTCCATTTCTTACCACCGTCACTGTCCATTTCTTACCACCGTCACTGTCCATTTCTTACCCCGTCACTTTCTTACCCCGTCACTGTCCATTTCTTCCCCCGTCACTGTCCATTTCTTACCCGTCACTGTCCATTTCTTACCCCGTCACTGTCCGTTTCTTACTGTCCCACCGTCACTGTCCATTTCTTACCACCCCGTCCATTTCACTGTCTATTTCTTACCCCCGTCCACTGTCCATTTCTTACCCCCCGTACCACTGTCCATTTCTTACCCCGTCACTGTCCATTTCTTACCCCGTCAATGTCCATTTCTTACCCCGTCCATTTCTTACTGTCCATTTCTTACTGTCCACCCGTCACTGTCCATTTCTTACCACCGTCACTGTCCATTTCTTACTGTCCCACCGTCACTGTCCATTTCTTACCCCGTCACTGTCCCTGTCACTGTCCATTTCTTACCACCGTCACTGTCCATTTCTTACCCCGTCACTGTCCATTTCTTACCACCTGTCCATTTCACTGTCCATTTCTTTACTGTCCATTTCACCGTCACTGTCCATTTCTTACCACCGTCACTGTCCATTTCTTACCCCGTCACTGTCCATTTCTTACCCCGTCACTGTCCATTTCTTACTGTCCATTTCTTACCCCGTCACTGTCCATTTCTTACCCCGTCACTGTCCATTTCTTACCCCTGTCCATTTCACTGTCCATTTCTTACCCCGTCACTGTCCATTTCTTACCCCGTCACTGTCCATTTCTTACCACCGTCACTGTCCATTTCTTACCAGCGTCACTGTCCATTTCTTACCCCGTCACTGTCCATTTCTTACCCCCGTCACTGTCCATTTCTTACCCCGTCACTGTCCATTTCTTACCACCGTCACTGTCCATTTCTTACCCCCGTCACTGTCCATTTCTTACCCCGTCACTGTCCATTTCTTACCCCGTCACTGTCCATTTCTTACCCCCGTCACTGTCCATTTCTTACCCCGTCCTGTCCATTTCACTGTCCATTTCTTACTGTCCCTTACCACCGTCCGTCACTGTCCATTTCTTACCCCGTCACTGTCCATTTCTTCCATTTCCCCTGTCACTGTCCATTTCTTACCCCCCTGTCCATTTCTGTCCATTTCTTACCCCCGTCACTGTCCATTTCTTACCCCCACGTCCACTGTCCATTTCTTACCCCGTCACTGTCCATTTCTTACCCCGTCACTGTCCATTTCTGTCCATTTCCCCGTCACTGTCCATTTCTTACCCCCGTCACTGTCCATTTCTTACCCCCGTCACTGTCCATTTCTTACCCCGTCACTGTCCATTTCTTACCCCGTCACTGTCCATTTCTTACCTCGTCACTGTCCATTTCTTACCCCGTCACTGTCCATTTCTTACCACCGTCACTGTCCATTTCTTACCACCGTCACTGTCCATTTCTTACCCCCGTCACTGTCCATTTCTTACCCCGTCACTGTCCATTTCTTAGCCCCGTCACTGTCCATTTCTTTCCCCTGTCACTGTCCATTTCTTACCCCCGTCACTGTCCATTTCTTACCCCGTCACTGTCCATTTCTTACCCCCGTCACTGTCCATTTCTTACCCCGTCACTGTCCATTTCTTGTTTTTTTAACAACGAGAGAAGTGCTACACCTGGTGGAGAGAGAAATAGTTGCTTTATGCGTGCTGACACGTCACGATGTAACAGAGGGTCCGTTTTTTTCAACTTTTCTCCAATACTATAGAGCCTTTACCATGTCAATCAACGCGTGAATAGAAACCTAGTTCACACCCCTGATTTTGAAGTCAACACAGTCGGTACAGAAAACTTTCGTATGAATGTTGCGGTTGCACACATTGGTACGGAATGGGGTGAGTTTACGTTAGTTCAAAACCAACACCAAACACACAAATTGTCACGCAGCTACCTTACTATGCATGCAATGGGCTTTTGCAAGCTAGCTACTCCATAGTCCAGGCTACAGTAAGAGCTAGCCACATTTCACTGTCAGACAGAACACAACTCAAACTGTTGACCCAAAAAGTTGGTAGCTAACATTAACATTAACAGCGCCTCTGCTCTGGCTCTGTTGTGCACTGACTGCAGTGCACAAATACATGCTTGATAGCATCAGAAAAACTCACCGGTTTAACATTCAAAATACATTCCAGTATGCTCCTTCTCCGGTCTTCTTGACATTTAAATCCACATATGTGCTGATCAACAGTGCCAAACTAACAACTCTGCCACATGTTGGATATGGTTCAACTCTGCCTTGCACACCTGTGTGAAGCTGGTCACAATAAGGATTAGCCACACTAGTGGAATTTGCGGTTCGCTTTCAAATTTAGTACATTTCTTATTTATTTAACCTTTATTTAACTAGACAAGTCAGTTAAGAACAAATTCTTATTTACAATGACGGCGTTGCAAAAGGCCTCCTGCGGGGACGGGGGCCGGTATAAACATTTAAAATACACAACATAAAAATATAGGACAAACACACATCACGAAAAGAGAGACAACACTACATAAAGAGAGACCGAAGACAACATAGCATGGCAGCAACACATGACAACACAGCATGGTAGCAACACAACATGACAACAACATGGTAGCAACACAACATGGCAGCAGCACAAAACATGGTACAAACATTATTGGACACAGACAACAGCACAAAGGGCAAGAAGGTAGAGACAACAATATATAACGCGAAGCAGCCACAACTGTCAGTAAGAGGGTCCATGATTGAGTCTTTGAAGAGATGGAGATAAAACTGTCCAGTTTGAGTGTTTGTTTGTTGTAGCTCATTCCAGTCGCTAGCTGCAGCGAACTGAAAAGACGAGCGACCCAGGGATGTGTGTGCTTTGGGGACCTTTAACAAAATGTGACTGGCAGAACGGGTGTTGTATGTGGAGGATGAGGGCTGCAGTAGGTATCTCAGATAGGGGGGAGTGAGGCCTAAGAGGGTTTTATAAATAAGCATCTACCACTGTCTTGCAACGGGTATGCAGAGATGACCAGTTTACAGAGGAGTATAGAGTGCAGTTATGTGTCCTATAAGGAGCATTGGTGGCAAATCTGATGGCCGAATGGTAAGGAATATCTAGCCGCTCGAAAGCACCCTTACCTGACGATCTATAAATTATGCTCTGTAATCTAGCATGGGTAGGATGGTCATCTGAATCAGGATTAGTTTGGCAGCTGGGGTGAAAGAGGAGCGATTACGATAGAGGAAACCAAGTCTAGATTGAACTTTAGCCTGCAGCTTTGATATGTGCTGAGAGAAGGACTGTGTACCATCTAGCCATACTCCCAAGTACTTGTATGAGGTGACTACCTCAAGCTCTAAACCCTCAGAAGTAGTAATCACACCTGTGGGGAGAGGGGCATTCTTCTTACCAAACCACATTACCTTTGTTTTGGAGGTGTTCAGAACAAGGTTAAGGGCAGAGAAAGCTTGTTGGACACTAAGAAAGCTTTGTTGAGCATTTGACACAAAATCCGGGGAGGAACCAGCTGAATATAAGACTGGATCATCTGCATATACATGGAGGAGAGAGCTTCCTAGTGCCTGAGCTATGTTGTTGATATAAATTGAGCTTGGGGGCTAGGACCGAGCCTTGGGGTACACCCTTAGTGACAGGCAGTGGCTGAGACCGCAGATGTTCTGACTTTATATACTGCACTCTTTGAGAGGTAGTTAGCAAACCAGGCCAAAGACCCCTCAGAGACACCAATACTCCTTAGCCGGCCCACAAGAATGGAATGGTCTACCAGGACAACATTGCTTAGAATCAAAATAAGTGACAGTGGTTCAAACTTATACAGATACACTGCCCTCCTGAATTATTGGCACCCTAGGTAAATAGGAACCACAATTGCAGTGATAAAGGTAATTGTTTATCAGCTTGATCTTACATTCAAAATATCATATCAATCTAACCTTTAATTTAGTTAAAATTGTAAAACTAAAATAAACTCATCAAGAAAAAATGATTGAAATCCTGTGGGGTGATCTGAAGAGGAGAGTCCACAAGCAAGGACCAAGGATCTGGAGAGTTTCTGTATGGAGGAATGATCTCAAACCCCTTCCTATGTGTTCTCCCACCTCATCAGACATTATAGGAGACAACTCAGAGCTGTTATCTAGGTGATAGGAGGGTGTGTTCTCCCACCTCATCAGACATTATAGGAGACGACTCAGAGCTGTTATCTAGGTGATAGGAGGGTGTGTTCTCCCACCTCATCAGACATTATAGGATAGGAGACGACTCAGAGCTGTTATCTAGGTGATAGGAGGGTGTGTTCTCCCACCTCATCAGACATTATAGGAGACGACTCAGAGCTGTTATCTAGGTGATAGGAGGGTGTGTTCTCCCACCTCATCAGACATTATAGGAGACGACTCAGAGCTGTTATCTAGGTGATAGGAGGGTGTGTTCTCCCACCTCATCAGACATTATAGGAGACGACTCAGAGCTGTTATCTAGGTGATAGGAGGGTGTGTTCTCCCACCTCATCAGACATTATAGGAGACGACTCAGAGCTGTTATCTAGGTGATAGGAGGGTGTGTTCTCCCACCTCATCAAACATTATAGGAGACAACTCAGAGCTGTTATCTAGGTGATAGGAGGGTGCCAATAATTCAGGAGGGCAGTGTAGTAGAACCATGCCATATTTGAAGTAGATAATGGTAAACAAGTTTGGGATGTTGAACAGCCCTTTTAGCTGTGGTATATCAGCCACAGGGTAGGGGCGGCAGGGTAGCCTAGTGGTTAGCGCGTTGGACTAGTAACCGGAAGGTTGCAAGTTCAAACCCCCGAGCTGACAAGGTACAAATCTGTCATTCTGCCCCTGAACAGGCAGTTAACCCATCATAGGCTGTCATTGAAAATAAGAATTTGCTCTTAACTGACTTGCCTAGTTAAATATAGGTAAATTAAAAAAAATATATATACCACACCCCCCTGGGTTCTGACCTTAGTTCCTTTGATTTGTCACAAGGTGTCCTTATATGCAGACAAGCTTATTTTATACATCTCTAACCCTGTGGAGTCTATACCCCATCTCTTGGACACGCTACAAGGTTTTGGGACATTCTCTGGTTATAAGTTAAATCTAACAAAATGTGTCCCTCCCTATTAATCAGTTAGCAGAAGGAATTGGCTATTTTCCCATTTAAGGTGGAGCATCCGGTCTTTACTTATTTGGGGAAAATGGTCACACGCTCATTTAAGGCTCTGTTTAAACCTAACTTCACAACACTCCTGGAGCGCACTAAGCAGGGTTTCATAAGGTGGTCGTCTCTTCCTGTTGAATTAACAGGTCACACTCATTTAAGGCTTTGTTTAAACCTAACTTCACAACACTCCTGGAGCGCACTAAGCAGGGTTTCATAAGGTGGTCGTCTCTTCCTGTTGAATTAACAGGTCACACTCATTTAAGGCTCTGTTTAAACCTAACTTCACAACACTCCTGGAGCGCACTAAGCAGGGTTTCATAAGGTGGTCGTCTCTTCCTGTTGAATTAACAGGTCACACTCATTTAAGGCTCTGTTTAAACCTAACTTCACAACACTCCTGGAGCGCACTAAGCAGGGTTTCATAAGGTGGTCGTCTCTTCCTGTTGAATTAACAGGTCACACTCATTTAAGGCTCTGTTTAAACCTAACTTCACAACACTCCTGGAGCGCACTAAGCAGGGTTTCATAAGGTGGTCGTCTCTTCCTGTTGAATTAACAGGTCACATTCATTCTGTTAAGACTCTACTACCTAGGTTTTTGTACATATTCCAAATGATCCCCATTTGTCTGCCAAAGTCTATGTTCAAACAACTGGACAGCTACATTTCCAACTTCATTTGGATTAAGTCAAATCCACGAATGAGAAAGATATATCTAGAGAGACCTAAGCCCGCTGGTCTTATTTTCTGCACTACTACTGGTCAGCAAATATATCGAAATGTGTTTATTGGGTTTCTACATTTGAAAACAAGGATGTCCCAATTAGGCCATCATGGAGTTACAGTCAAGCCTTCCAACTTCTCCTGTATTGCTCCTGTGCTCCCCAATGCCTGACTTACCTTGTTAAATACAAAATAAATACAAATAAATGCCCATTAACCTTGCCACCCATGTTTTAAACCCCATTGTTCAGAACTCCCTTAAAATCTTGTCCCAATTTCCAAAGTCACTTTAGCCTTAAACAAGCTGCTTCTCTCCATGAACATCTAATCATCTCTTCCCAGTGTCACAGATTGACACGGCATTCCAATTCTGACGTAGGAATTGGTCTGGTGTTTTGTTGTGACCTATTTGTTGATAATTAATTCGATACTCTGAAGGTTGACCATAACATTCCCAATACCCACTTTTAGATATCTGAAAACTCGCAGCTTTGCCAAAAAAACGTTTCCCTTCATTTCCACTCGAGCCCACTAAGTGTCCAGTCGAGAGGTGCTTAGATCTTAACCCTTATCTGAAGCGCACAATCTACAGATTATACGACATAGTACAGAAAATTAATCCGCCTTCCTTTGCAAATACAAAATCTACCTGATGATATGAGGCAACAACGTATTGAGCGTATCCACACATCAGTTTGCATAAGGCATGGGCTTATTAAGGCATGGGCTTATTAAGGCATGGGTTTATTAAGGCATGGGTTTATTAAGGCATGGGCTTATTAAGGCAGGGGCTTATTAAGGCAGGGGTTTATTAAGGCATGGGCTTATTAAGGCATGGGCTTATTAAGGCATGGGTTTATTAAGGCATGGGCTTATTAAGGCAGGAGCTTATTAAGGCATGGGCTTATTAAGGCAGGAGCTTATTAAGGCATGGGCTTATTAAGGCAGGAGCTTATGAAGGCAGGGGCTTATTAAGGCAGGAGCTTATTAAGGCATGGGCTTATTAAGGCAGGAGCTTATTAAGGCAGGAGCTTATGAAGGCAGGGGCTTATGAAGGCATGGGCTTATTAAGGCATGGGCTTATTAAGGCATGGGTTTATTAAGGCATGGGCTTATTAAGGCAGGAGCTTATTAAGGCATGGGCTTATTAAGGCAGGAGCTTATTAAGGCAGGGGCTTATTAAGGCAGGGGTTTATTAAGGCAGGAGCTTATTAAGGCAGGGGCTTATTAAGGCATGGGCTTATTAAGGCATGGGCTTATTAAGGCATGGGTTTATTAAGGCATGGGCTTATTAAGGCAGGAGCTTATTAAGGCATGGGCTTATTAAGGCAGGAGCTTATTAAGGCATGGGCTTATTAAGGCAGGAGCTTATGAAGGCAGGGGCTTATTAAGGCAGGAGCTTATTAAGGCATGGGCTTATTAAGGCATGGGCTTATTAAGGCAGGAGCTTATTAAGGCAGGAGCTTATGAAGGCAGGGGCTTATTAAGGCAGGAGCTTATTAAGGCATGGGCTTATTAAGGCAGGAGCTTATTAAGGCATGGGCTTATTAAGGCATGGGCTTATTAAGGCATGGGCTTATTAAGGCAGGAGCTTATTAAGGCAGGGGCTTATTAAGGCAGGAGCTTATTAAGGCATGGGCTTATTAAGGCATGGGCTTATTAAGGCATGGGCTTATTAAGGCATGGGCTTATTAAGGCAGGAGCTTATTAAGGCAGGAGCTTATTAAGGCAGGGGCTTATTAAGGCAGGAGCTTATTAAGGCAGGGGCTTATTAAGGCAGGAGCTTATTAAGGCAGGGGCTTATTAAGGCATGGGCTTATTAAGGCATGGGCTTATTACGGCATGGGCTTATTCAGTTTAAGGTTTTACCCCGACTCCATTACTCAAATGACAGATTGGCAAAAATATACCCAAATGTTGACCCCAAGTGTTTGAGATGCCACCAGAGTCCAGCGACTGTGGGACACATGTTTTGGTCATGCCAATCTTTGAGTGGCCTCTGCCTCAAAAATGGGGTCCCATTCTCACATACAGTTGAAGTCGGAAGTTAACATACACTTAGGTTGGAGTAATTAAAACTCGTTTTTCAACCACTCCACAAATGTCTTGTTAACAAACTATGGTTTTGGCGAGTCGGTTAGGACTTTTTCCAACAATTGTTTACAGACAAATTATTTCACTTATAGTTTACTGTATCACAATTCCAGTGGGTTCCAACAGCTTGGAACATTCCAGAAAATGTCATGACTTTAGAAGCTTCTGTTAGGCTAATTGACATCATTTGAGTCAATTGGAGGTGTACCTGTGGATGTATTTCAAGGCCTGCCTTCAAACTCAGTGCTTCTGGGAAAATCAAAAGAAATCAGCCAATACCTCAGAAAAAAATTATAGACCTCCAAAAGTCTGGTTCATCCTTGGGAGCAATTTCCAAACGCCTGAGGGTACCATGTTCATCTGTACAAACAATAGTACGCAAGTACAAACACCATGGGACCACACAGTCGTCATACCGCTCAGGAAGGAGACGAACATACTTTGGTGCGGAAAGTGCAAATCAATCCCAGAACAATAGCAAAGGACCTTGTGGAGATGCTGGAGGAAACAGTTACAAAAGTATGTATATCCACAGTAAAATGCATCCTATATCGACATAACCTGAAAGGCCGCTCATCAAGGAAGAAGCCACTGCTCTAAAACCGCCATAAAAAAGCCAGACTACGGTTTGCAACTGCACATGGGGACAAAGATCATACTTTTTGGAGAAATGTCCTCTGGTCTGATGAAACCAAAATAGAACTGTTTAGCCATAATGACCATCGTTATGTTTGGAGGAAAAAGGGGGAGGCTTGCAAACCGAAGAACACCATCTCAACCTTGAAGCACGGGGGTGGCAGCATCATGTTGTGGGGGTGCTTTGCTGCAGGAGGGACTGGTGCCCTTCACAAAGTAGATGGCATCATAAGGTAGGGAAATGATGTGGATATATTGAAGCAACATCTCAAGAGATCATTCAGGAAGTTAAGGCTTGGTCGCAAATGGGTCTTCCAAATGGACAGTGACCATACTTCCAAAGTTGTGGCAAAATGGCTTAAGGACAACAAAGTCAAGGTACTGGAGTGGCCATCACAAAGCCCTGACCTCAATCCTATAAAAAATGTGTGGGCAGAACTGAAAAATAGTTTTCGAGCAAGGAGGCCTTCAAATCTGACTCAGTTACACCAGCTCTGTCAGGAGGAATGAGACAAAATTCACCCAACTTATTGTGGGAAGCTTGTGGAAGGCTACCTGAAAGGTTTAACCCCAGTTAAACAATTTAAAGGCAATGCTACCAAATACTAACTGAGTGTATGTAAACTTCTAACCCACTGGGAATGTGATGAAAGAAATAAAAGCTGAAATAAATCCTTCTTTTTACTATTATTATATACATTTCACATTCTTAAAATAAAGTGGTGATCCTAACTGACCTAAAACAGGGAATCTTTACTAGGACTATATCTCAGGAATTGTGATAAACTGAGTTTAAATGTATTTGGCTAAGGTGTATGTAAACTTCCGACTTCAACTGTATATGTAAAACAACTGTTAGCCCCAACCTGGTCATTGACATTTTTCTCCTAGACCAGAATGCTACCACGCTGCTAGCTCACTGCTAGCTCACTGCTACCACGCTGCTAGCTCACTGCTAGCTCACTGCTACCAGTGGATGGGTGGGTGGGTGGGTGGATGGATGGGTGGGTGGGTGGGTGGATGGGTGGGTGGGTGGGTGGGTGGGTGGATGGGTGTGTGGGTGGATGGGTGTGTGGGTGGGTGGGTGTGTGGGTGGGTGGATAGGTGGGTGGGTGGATGGGTGGGTGGGTGGGTGGATGGGTGGGTGGATGGATTGGGTGGATGGGTGGGTGGGTGGATGGGTGGATGTGGAGGGGATGGATGGATGGGAGAATGAGGGGTTGGGGTTGTACTGTTTTTGTCGTTATATCTGGAAATCTATAAATAAAGTTAAAGAAATAAAAAATCAAGTGTTTGTCCCATGTTTCATGACCTGAAATAAAAAAATCCTGACATTTTCCATACGCACAAAAAAACTTATTTCTCTCTAATTCTGTGCACAAATGTGTTTGCATTCATGTTTGTGAGCATTTTCTCCTTTGTCAAGACAATCCATCCACCTGACAGCTGTGGTATCAAGAAGCTGATCAAACAGCATCATCATTACAAAGATGCACTTTGTGCTTGGGACAAGAAAAGGGCACTTTAAAATGTGCAGTTATGTCACACAACACAATGCCCCAGATGTCTCAAGTTTTGAGGGAGTGTGCAATCGGCATGCCGACTGCAGGAATGTCCACCAGAGCTGTTGCCAGAGAATTCAATGTTCATTTCTCTTCCATAAGCTGTGTCCAATGTTGTTATGGAGAATTTGTCAGTACATCCAAATGGTCTCACAACCGCAGACCACGTGTAACCACGCCAGCCCAGGACCTCCACATCCGGCTTCTTCACCTGCGGGATTGTCCGAGGGGGGTGCTGAGGAGTATTTCTGTCTGTAATGAAGCCCTTTTTGTAGGGAAAAACTCATTCTGATTGGCTGGGCCTGGCTTACCAGTGGGTGGGCCTGGCTGCCAAGTGGGTGGACCTCTGCCATGGCTACGCCCCTGCTAGTCATGTGAAATCCATAGATTAGGGCATCATTAATTTATTTCAATTGACTGAATTCCTTATATGTACCGAGTAAAATCTTTTGAAATTGTTACATGTTCCGTTTGATATTTTCTTCAGTATAGTTTGGCTATTTATTTTTGATATAGGCCTATTGCAAATGTGTATTATTGTTTGTGCCGCTATCTTTATTACAAAAATAAATACAAGTACAAACACTACTTTAAGCTACATATTATTTTGACAGAGGTAATAAACTGTCCATTGATCAGCACAGAAATTGATCAAACAGGACCATGTTCGAAACACTAGTGGTTCTGAGCTTAATTCAATATTACACAGGTAAACTGACAGTTTCTGAAATCAGTCATGTAGACGGGCTCTATGTATCTGAGCGACTATGTCCAATACATCACCACCTGTTGTTATGCTGGGCACCTACTGACCCCAAAAAATGTTCTCTTTTTTTCTTTCAGTAACATGTTTTGCTAAAATAAAGGTTTAAGGAAATACAGGCTCCACATTACTACAACACAAAACAGCTCAATCACACTTGATGGTCTTGCTTTAATTTCATTTTAAAAAACATGAAAGGTGGTGTAATGTCTTATTGTTGTGTGGGAAGAGAATCCAATACTTTACCTTGTCTGTGGCACAAATCACACTATTGTGGAAGCACCTTCTCTAAGAGTATGAATGAGGCTGTTTCATTAAGAAGGTTTGAATCATAAACAAAAGTCCAGTATCCCTCTAAAGAGTATGAATTAGATTGTTTGAGAAGGTGTGAATCCTAAGCAACTTGCCTACACATAGTTTGAAGGACAATACCAACATTGCTACTGTAGTAGGTCAAAGCTGTGTGCTGGAAAACCTTGGTAGAGCATGGGTGGAATAAGTTTTGTGGTGCTGTAAAACCTTGGTAGAGCATGGGTGGAATAGGTTTTGTGGTGCTGTAAAACCTTGGTAGAGCATGGGTGGAATAGGTTTTGTGGTGCTGTAAAACCTTGGTAGAGCATGGGTGGAATAGGTTTTGTGGTGCTGTAAAACCTTGGTAGAGCATGGGTGGAATAGGTTTTGTGGTGCTGTAAAACCTTGGTAGAGCATGGGTGGAATAGGTTTTGTGGTGCTGTAAAACCTTGGTAGAGCATGGGTGGAATAGGTTTTGTGGTGCTCATGTGAATTTCCTTTCTTTTTCGGTTTTGGACCAATGCCTATTCTCACTTAACTTATTTTTGTGTTTTTAATTAGTGGTAATGCTCAGCCTCACTCTCTAACACAGTGACCAACCGTGCACCATGGTCTCTGTCTGTGTTCACCATCATCATGTCATTCATGGGCTGATGTAATCATTGATTACTAACAAAATACACATACTATACTTAAAATATACATTACTAACAAAATACACATACTATACTTAAAATATACATTACTAACAAAATACACATACTATACTTAAAATATACATTGCTTAAAAATACACAAGGCCTCATGAATGCATAAACATACGCAAGCACGCACACGCTCACACATTTTCACATGCATGTATCACACAGTTCAGGCCTTGGACAGGAATAGGTTGCTCCATGTTCCTCAGTCCAGGTCTTGGACAGGAATAGGTTGCTCCATGTTCCTCAGTCCAGGTCTTGGACAGGAATAGGTTGCTTCATGCTCCTCAGTTCAGGCCTTGGACAGGAATAGGTTGCTCCATGCTCCTCAGTCCAGGTCTTGGACAGAAATAGGTTGCTCCATGTTCCTCAGTCCAGGTCTTGGACAGGAATAGGTTGCTCCATGCTCCTCAGTCCAGGTCTTAGACAGGAATAGGTTGCTCCATGTTCCTCAGTCCAGGTCTTGGACAGGAATAGGTTGCTCCATGTTCCTCAGTCCAGGTCTTGGACAGGAATAGGTTGCTCCATGCTCCTCAGTTCAGGCCTGGGACAGGAATAGGTTGCTCCATGCTCCTCAGTCCAGGTCTTGGACAGGAATAGGTTGCTCCATGCTCCTCAGTCCAGGTCTTAGACAGGAATAGGATGCTCCTCAGTCCAGGTCTTGGACAGGAATAGGTTGCTCCATGCTCCTCAGTCCAGGTCTTGGACAGGAATAGGTTGCTCCATGTTCCTCAGTCCAGTTCTTGGACAGGAATAGGTTGCTCCATGCTCCTCAGGCCAGGTCTTGGACAGGAATAGGTTGCTCCATGCTCCTTATGCCAGGTCTTGGACAGGAATAGGTTGCTCCATGCTCCTCAGTCCAGGTCTTGGACAGGAATAGGTTGCTCCATGCTCCTTATGCCAGGTCTTGGACAGGAATAGGTTGCTCCATGCTCCTCAGTCCAGGTCTTGGACAGGAATAGGTTGCTCCATGCTCCTCAGTCCAGGCCTTGGACAGGAATAGGTTGCTCCATGCTCCTTATGCCAGGTCTTGGACAGGAATAGGTTGTTCCATGCTCCTCAGTTCAGGCCTTGGACAGGAATAGGTTGCTCCATGCTCCTCAGTTCAGGTCTTGGACAGGAATAGGTTGCTCCATGCTCCTCAGTCCAGGTATTGGACATGAATAGGTCGCTCCATGCTCCTCAGTCCAGGTCTTGGACAGGAATAGGTTGCTCCATGCTCCTCAGTTCAGGCCTTGGACAGGAATAGGTTGCTCCATGCTCCTCAGTCCAGGTCTTGGACAGGAATAGGTCACTCCATGCTCCTCAGTCCAGGTCTTGGACAGGAATAGGTTGCTCCATGCTCCTCAGTTCAGGCCTTGGACAGGAATAGGTTGCTCCATGCTCCTCAGTTCAGGTCTTGGACAGGAATAGGTTGCTCCATGCTCCTCAGTCCAGGTCTTGGACAGGAATAGGTTGCTCCATGCTCCTCAGGCCAGGTCTTGGACAGGAATAGGTTGCTCCATGCTCCTCAGGCCAGGTCTTGGACAGGAATAGGTTGCTCCATGCTCCTTATGCCAGGTCTTGGACAGGAATAGGTTGATCCATGCTCCTCAGTCCAGGTCTTGGACAGGAATAGGTTGCTCCATGCTCCTCAGTCCAGGTCTTGTTTATTTTTAACTCCTAAACTCCTTTTTAACTCCTCCTTAGCCTTTAATTTCTCTACCTCTCTCTGTCAGAGTGTGTGTGTGTGTGTGTACACACTTCTGGGGCCTGTCGGCTTACTACGTCACACCTCTTGCTACCCAGGTAGCTGATGGGATATCCGCCCGTGCCGGGTGTTTGGTTGTCGTGGGGATTTAGTTCGAGAGTAGCGTGGGGTTTCTGGTCCACGCTAGGACGCTATGTGTGTGTGAACGAGAGAGACTGTGTGTGTGTGTGTGTGTGTGGGTGTGAGCGAGAGAGACTGTGTGTGTGAGCGAGAGAGACTGTATGTGTGTGTGGGGACCATGCGGTGAGTATAGAGGGTGAGTAAATGTTCCTGTGTATACCCAACCGTGTGTGAGAGAGTGTGTGCTATTTATAACTGGATTTCAGCTTATCAGCCGATGGCGTAGAGTGAAGGAGAAAGTGGGGAGAGGTTGAGGGGAGGAGAGAGAGGGGGAGGTAAGGCGAGGGGTGGAGAGAGGGGGAGGTAAGGCGAGGGGTGGAGAGGGAGGGGGAGACTGGGTGGGAGACGGGGTGTTTTTCTTGGGTAGAAAAACAGAGTTTGTTTGGATGAATATGAATCTTTGATTAATGAGTGAAAACACAGCGACCTCCCTGATTGAGAGAGGAGGGGGATTGTTGGGTTCTTTTGTTCCTCTACCCTCTGATGTGGAGATGGTTTGTGTGTGCATGTGCTTACAGTATTTGAAACATGCTTATAATGGTAGTTATCAACAAGCTATCTCCATTCATTCTGTGCAGCTATAGACATCTAACGGCAGATGATTTATACATATGACAATACTTGATCAGCATTACCAGTGTCATTTTGATTATGGCCTATCAAGATATTTTGTAGAACTAATGTGAAGAACGAAAGACTGAAAAGCTGAAGAGTGAAAATGCAGAGGAATGCAAATAGGGTCCATGCTAACAAGTACCTTACTTAACTTGTGAGTGAGGGGTTAGGTTTTGGTGGTGGTACACTTGTCATCGTTAGTGGAGTGTGTGTGTGTGTCTATGCAAGGCTGGTTTGTATTAAGAGGGTGCTACTCTTCGTTAATTTAATTAGCTCCAAAGGAAACGAGCTCAACCACCTTTCATTACTGCACCCATTACTCTCCTTTAAATGACCTGCCCTGTTTAGTTTTTGGCCAGATAGTAAATGCCTCAATTTTCTCCTCACCTTTTATTTTCTCTTTTAAACAGGATAGAGGGCAGAGAGGGGCTTTTTCAATTCTTAGTGTAGTCAAGGGGGGGGGGGGGGGGGGTTTCCTGCAGCTCTTCAGTTGTATTAAGTCAATTAGCATGTTTTTGTTTATATTATCATATTTTCTTTAAGTTGAATTCACTGACTGTCTTTGTGGAAAGGTTCAGTTGGGGGGGGGGGGCTCAGTTTGTGTAATTGGGGGGAGAGCATGAGCCCAACGAAGCTGTTGAAATCCGTCTCTGTCTCTCACTCAATTCAATTCAATTCAAAGGGCTTTATTGGCATGGGAAACACATGTTAACATTGCCATAGCAAGTGAAATAGATAATATACAAAAGTGAAATAAACAATAAAATGAACAGTAAACATTACACTCACAGAAGTTCCAAAATAATAGAGACATTTCAGAATGTTATGTCATATTATGTCTATATACAGTGTTGTAACGATGTACAAATGGTTAAGGTACAAATGGGAAAATAAATAAGCATAAATATGGGTTGTATTTACATTGGTGTTTGTTCTTCACTGGTTGCCCTTTTCTTGTGGTAACAAGTCACATATCTTGCTACTGTGATGGCACACTGATATTTCACCCAGTAGATATGGGAGTTTATCAAAATTGGGTTTGTTTTCAAATTCTTTGTGGATCTGTGTAATCTGAGGGAAATATGTGTCTCTAATATGGTCATACATTGGGCAGGAGGTTAGGAAGTGCAGCTCAGTTTCCACCTCATTTTGTGGGCAGTGTGCACATAGCCTGTCTTCTCTTGAGAGCCATGTCTGCCTACGGCGGCCTTTCTCAATAGCAAGGCTATGCTCACTGAGTCTGTACATAGTCAAAGCGTTCCTTAAGTTTGGGTCAGTCACAGT
Source organism: Oncorhynchus nerka (assembly GCF_034236695.1). Taxonomy (NCBI): domain Eukaryota; kingdom Metazoa; phylum Chordata; class Actinopteri; order Salmoniformes; family Salmonidae; genus Oncorhynchus; species Oncorhynchus nerka. Next base: position 15,444,084 of record NC_088415.1, read on the forward strand.
GGTCAGGTATTCTGCCACAGTGTACTCTCTGTGTAGGGCCAAATAGCATTCTAGTTTGCTCTGTTTTTTGTTGTTAATTCTTTCCAATGTGTCAAGTAATTATATTTTTGTTTTCTCATGATTTGGTTGGGTCTAATTGTGTTGCTGTCCTGAGGCTCTGTTGGGTATGTTTGTGTTTGTGAACAGAGCCCCAGGACCAGCTTGCTTAGGGGGCTCTTCTCCAGGTTCATTTCTCTGTAGGTGATGGCTTTGTTATGGAAGGTTTGGGAATCGCTTCCTTTTAGGTGGTTGTAGAATTGAATGTCTCTTTTCTGGATTTTGATCATGAGCGGCTATTGGCTCTGCGTGCATTATTTTGGTGTTCTATGTTGTACATGGAGGATATTTTTGCAGAATACTGCATGCAGAGTCTCAATTTGGTGTTTGTCCCATTTTGTGAGTTCTTGGTTGGTGAGCGGACCCCACACCTCACAACCATAAAGGGCAATGGGTTCTAGAACTGACTCAAGTATTTTTAGCCAGATCCTAATTGGTGAGTCAAATTTGATGTTCCTTTTGATGGCATAGAATGGTCTTCTTGCCTTGTCTCTCAGATCGTTCACAGCTTTGTGGAAGTTACCTGTCTCTCTCTCTGTCTGTCTTTGTCTCTGTATCTGTCTCTGTGTGTCTCTCTTTCTCTCTCTGTCTGTCTCTCGCTCACTCTCTCTGTGTCTCTGTGTCTCTGTGTCTCTCTCTCTGTCTCTGTCTCTGTGTCTCGTATCCTTTACAACAGGACTGACAGATCTTACCCAAATGTGTAGAATTGAACCATCTGGCTGGTGTGAAAGTCTAGTGCACCCGGTATTGCATATTACTGTGTGTGTGTGGGGAGTAACTCCCCTGTTTCCTGTTGTGGTACAGAGTTGCCAGAGTGTGTTATGTCTGTCAGAAGTGAGAAGGAACAGACACAGCACCATCATACAGGCACTTGTATGGGCACACCTGTCTGTGTGCCTGTCTAAGGACCCCACACACTTTATTTATTTTATATCTTATTTTAATTCCTGGATTTTCTGCGGGGTTTCCCTGGCCTGAGTTGTTATTTCCTTAAATAGCCCTGTGTGTGTGTGTGTGTGTGTGTGTGTGTGTGTGTGTGTGTGTGTGTGTGTGTGTGTGTGTGTGTGTGTGTGTGTGTGTGTGTGTGTGTGTGCGTGTGTGCGTGTGTGCATTTAAACTACAGTAAATCCACCCATGGCTTTTTTTTGCAATACTTAACTTCTCCACTGGGTGGCATGATTTAACCAGGTTTTATACATTGTCCTTTTATTTATATTTTATTTCATCTTTATTTAACTCGGCATGTCAGTTAAGAACACATTGTTATTTACAATGACGGCCTAACCCGGACGACGCTGGGCCAATTGTGCGCCGCCCTATGGGACTCCCAATCACGGTCGGTTGTGATACAGCCTGGAATCGAACCAGGGTCTGTAGTGATGCCTCTAGCACTGAGATGCAGTGCCTTAGACCGCTGTGGCACTCGGGAGCCCCCTGACTGGTATTTTACTCTTATCACAGGCTCAGTGAGAGACAGGATCTGTAAAGTTTAAGTCCACTGGGGACTGATCCATTACCCATCGATAGCAGCAAGCAACACACGCACACACACGCACGCACGCACGCACGCACGCACGCACGCACGCACGCACGCACGCACACACAGGCACACACAGATTGTCAGAGGCATAAATCTAGGCTTAATCGACTCTCCCCGGCCGTTTCTTCCCACAGGACCCAATAATAACAGGCGCTGCACTGGCCTATTCCTGCCCTATCCTTAACCCAGCCTGAACCCAGCAGGCTACCCCAGCCTGAACCAGCAGGCTCCCCCAGCCTGAACCCAGCAGGCTCCCCTAGCCTGAACCCAGCAGGCTCCCCCAGCCTGAACCCAGCAGGCTCCCCCAGCCTGAACCCAGCAGGATCCCCCAGCCTGAACCCAGCAGGCTCCCCCAGCCTGAACCCAGCAGGATCCCCTAGCCTGAACCCAGCAGGCTCCCCCAGCCTGAACCCAACAGGCTCCCCCAGCCTGAACCCAGCAGGCTCTCCCAGCCTGAACCCAGCAGGCTCCCCCAGCCTGAAGCCAGCAGGATCCCCCAGCCTGTACCCAGCAGGCTCCCCAGCCTGAACCCAGCAGGATCCCTAGCCTGAACCCAGCAGGCTCCCCAGCCTGAACCCAACAGGCTCCCCCAGCCTGAACCCAGCAGGCTCCCCAGCCTGAACCCAGCAGGCTCTCCCAGCCTGAACCCAGCAGGCTCCCCAGCCTGAACCCAGCAGGATCCCCCAGCCTGAACCCAGCAGGCTCCCCAGCAGGCTCCCCAGCCTGAACCCAGCAGGATCCCCCAGCCTGAACCCAGCAGGCTCCCCAGACTGAACACAGCAGGCTCCCCCAGCCTGAACCCAGCAGGCTCCCCCAGCCTGAACCCAGCAGGCTCCCCAACAGGCTCCCCCAGCCTGAACCCAGCAGGATCCCCAGCCTGAACCCAGCAGGCTCCCCCAGCAGGATCCCCCAGCCTGAACCCAGCAGACTCCCCAGCCTGAACCCAGCAGGATCCCCCAGCCTGAACCCAGCAGGCTCCCTAGCCTGATCCCAGCAGGCTCCCCAGCCTGAACCGAGCAGGCTCCCTCAGCAGGCTCCCCAGCCCGAACCCAGCAGGCTCCCCAGCAGGCTCCCCAGCCTGAACCCAGCAGGCTCCCCCAGCCTGAACCCAGCAGGCTCCCCAGCAGGCTCCCCAGCCTGAACCCAGCAGGCTCCCCCAGCAGGCTCCCCAGCCTGAACCCAGCAGGCTCCCCAGCCTGAACCCAGCAGGCTCCCCCAGCCTGAACCCAGCAGGCTCCCCAGCCTGAACCCAGCAGGATCCCCAGCCTAAACCCAGCAGGCTCCCCAGCCTGAACCCAGCAGGCTCCCTAGCCTGAACCCAGCAGGCTCCCCAGCCTGAACCGAGCAGGCTCCCTCAGCAGGCTCCCCCAGCCTGAACCCAGCAGGCTCCCCCAGCAGGCTCCCCCAGCCTGAACCCAGCAGGCTCCCCCAGCCTGAACCCAGCAGGATCCCCCAGCCTGAACCCAGCAGGCTCCCCCAGCCTGAACCCAGCAGGCTCCCCTAGTCTGAACCCAGCAGGCTCCCCCAGCCTGAACCGAGCAGGCTCCCTCAGCAGGCTCCCCCAGCCTGAACCCAGCAGGCTCCCCCAGCCTGAACCCAGCAGGCTCCCCAGACTGAACCCAGCAGGCTCCCCAGCAGGCTCCCCCAGCCTGAACCCAGCAGGCTCCCCCAGCCTGAACCCAGCAGGCTCTCCCAGCAGGCTCCCCAGCCTGAACCCAGCAGGCTCCCCCAGCAGGCTCCGCCAGCCTGAACCCAGCAGGCTCCCCCAGCAGGCTCCCCCAGCCTGAACCCAGCAGGCTCCCCCAGCCTGAACCCAGCAGGCTCCCCCAGCCTGAACCCAGCAGGCTCCCCCAGCCTGAACCCAGCAGGCTCCCCCATCCTGAACCCAGCAGGATACCCCAGCCTGAACCCAGCAGGCTCCCCAGCCTGAACCCAGCAGGCTCCCCCAGCAGGCTCCCCAGCCTGAACCCAGCAGGCTCCCCAGCTTGAACCCAGCAGGCTCCCCAGCCTGAACCCAGCAGGCTCCCCAGCAGGCTCCCCCAGCCTGAACCCAGCAGGCTCCCCAGCCTGAACCCAGCAGGCTCCCCAGCCTGAACCCAGCAGGATCCCCAGCCAGCCTGAACCCAGCAGGCTCCCCAGCAGGCTCCCCAGCCTGCACCCAGCAGGCTCCCCAGCCTGCACCCAGCAGGCTCCCCCAGCCTGAACCCAGCAGGCTCCCCCAGCCTGAACCCAGCAGGCTCCCCCAGCCTGAACCCAGCAGGCTCCCCCAGCCTGAACCTAGCTTCAGCTACAGCTGTGTTTCCCTCTCCAGCCCCAACCCGCTGAGAACTGCTTCAACTGGTGTCAGGAAAATTTGTTTCATAGATAAGTTAGACTATATTTTTTAACTGTACAGTGTAGCTCTGCAATAAAGAAATAGTGTATACACATACACACACATTTAAAAACAAATAAACACACCTTTTCTCAGCTATTCTCTTTAGAATCTAGCATTAGAAGACTGCGTGAGAATGGGAGTGAGTGGGACATGCAGAACCAACGTCCTCCAGCTCTCCTGTTTTCACAGGGCTTGTTTCGGGGGCTGACCTGGCTGTTTTTGGCTGCTTCTGACAGAGCTCTCTTTCTCTCTCTCTCACCCCCAATCTCTTTCCCTCTCTCTTCTTTTTTCTAAAACCTTCTGACTGAAACATCAGAAATGTCAGTTGTTCAGACCATTGATGGGAAATGTGGGAGTTCTACTTTCTGAGCCAAGCCCTTCATTAACTCTCCTGTCCTATCCTGTCCTGTCCTCTGCCCTCCTGTCCTGTCCTGTGCTTTCCTGTCCTATCCTCTGCTATCCTGTCCTCTGCTCTTTTGTCATCTCCTCTCCTGTCATCTCCTGTTCTCTGCTATCCTCCCCTGTCCTCTCCTGTCCTCTGCTATCCTCTCCTGTCCCCTGCTATCCTCTGCTATCACTCCTGTCCTCTCCTGTCCTCTGCTATCATCTCCTGTCCCCTGCTATCCTCTGCTATCACTCCTGTCCTCTCCTGTCATCTCCTGTTCTCTGCAATCCTCTCCTGTCCTCTCCTGTCCTCTGCTATCCTCTGCTATCCTCCCTGTCCTCTCCTGTCCCCTGCTATCCTCTCCTGTCCTCTGCTATCCTCTCCTGTCCCCTGCTATCCTCTGCTATCACTCCTGTCCTCTGCTATCTTGTCCTCTCCTGTCCGCTCCTGTCCTCTGCTATCCTCTCATGTCCTCTCCTCTCCTCTGCTATCATGTCCTCTGCTATCCTGTCCTCTGCTATCCTCTCCTGTCCTCTGCAAGCCTCTCCTGTCCTCTGCAATCCTCTCCTGTCCTCTCCTCTCCTCTGCTCTCCTCTCCTGTCCTCTCCTCTCCTGTCCTATGCTATCCTCTCCTGTCCCCTGCTACACTCTCCTGTCCTCTGCTATCCTCTCCTGTCCTCTGCAATCCTCTCCTGTCCCCTCCTGTCCTCTGCTATCCACTCCTGTCCTCTCCTGTCCTCTGCTATCCACTCCTGTCCTCTCCTGTCCTCTGCTATCCACTCCTGTCCTCTCATGTCCTCTGCTATCCACTCCTGTCCTCTCCTGTCCTCTGCTATCCTCTCCTGTCCTCTCCTGTCCTCTGCTATCCTCTCCTGTCCCCTCCTGTCCTCTCCTGTCCTCTGCTATCCACTCCTGTCCTCTCCTGTCCTCTGCTATCCACTCCTGTCCTCTCCTGTCCTCTGCTATCCTCTCCTGTCCCCTCCTGTCCTCTCCTGTCCTCTGCTATCCTCTCCTGTCCTCTGCTATCCACTCCTGTCCTCTCCTGTCCTCTGCTATCCTCTCCTGTCCCCTCCTGTCCTCTCCTGTCCTCTGCTATCCACTCCTGTCCTCTGCTATCCACTCCTGTCCTCTCCTGTCCTCTCCTGTCCTCTGCTATCCACTCCTGTCCTCTCCTGTCCTCTGCTATCCTCTCCTATCCCCTCCTGTCCTCTGCTATCCTCTCCTGTCCTCTCCTGTCCTCTGCTATCCTCTCCTATCCTCTCCTGTCCTCTGCTATCCTCTCCTGTCCTCTCCTGTCCTCTGCTATCCTCTCCTATCCTCTCCTGTCCCCTCCTGTCCTCTGCTATCCACTCCTGTCCTCTCCTGTCCTCTGCTATCCACTCCTGTCCTCTCCTGTCCTCTGCTATCCACTCCTGTCCTCTCCTGTCCTCTGCTATCCTCTCCTGTCCCCTCCTGTCCTCTCCTGTCCTCTGCTATCCTCTCCTGTCCTCTGCTATCCACTCCTGTCCTCTCCTGTCCTCTGCTATCCTCTCCTGTCCCCTCCTGTCCTCTCCTGTCCTCTGCTATCCACTCCTGTCCTCTGCTATCCACTCCTGTCCTCTCCTGTCCTCTCCTGTCCTCTGCTATCCACTCCTGTCCTCTCCTGTCCTCTCCTATCCTCTCCTGTCCCCTCCTGTCCTCTGCTATCCACTCCTGTCCTCTCCTGTCCTCTGCTATCCACTCCTGTCCTCTCCTGTCCTCTGCTATCCACTCCTGTCCTCTCCTGTCCTCTGCTATCCTCTCCTGTCCCCTCCTGTCCTCTCCTGTCCTCTGCTATCCTCTCCTGTCCTCTGCTATCCACTCCTGTCCTCTCCTGTCCTCTGCTATCCTCTCCTGTCCCCTCCTGTCCTCTCCTGTCCTCTGCTATCCACTCCTGTCCTCTGCTATCCACTCCTGTCCTCTCCTGTCCTCTCCTGTCCTCTGCTATCCACTCCTGTCCTCTCCTGTCCTCTGCTATCCTCTCCTATCCCCTCCTGTCCTCTGCTATCCTCTCCTGTCCTCTCCTGTCCTCTGCTATCCTCTCCTATCCTCTCCTGTCCTCTGCTATCCTCTCCTGTCCTCTCCTGTCCTCTGCTATCCTCTCCTATCCTCTCCTGTCCCCTCCTGTCCTCTGCTATCCACTCCTGTCCTCTCCTGTCCTCTGCTATCCTCTCCTGTCCCCTCCTGTCCTCTGCTATCCACTCCTGTCCTGTCCTGTCATCTCCTGTCCTCTGCTATCCACTCCTGTCCTCTCCTGTCCTCTGCTATCCTCTCCTGTCCCCTCCTGTCCTCTGCTATCCACTCCTGTCCTCTCCTGTCCTCTGCTATCCCCTCCTGTCCTCTGCTATCCACTCCTGTCCTCTCCTGTCCTCTGCTGTCCTCTCCTATCCTCTCCTGTAGACACACTACTCTATCACAACATCTACAATACAACACATTAATACACACTACTCTACCACAACATATCTACAATACATTATTACACACTACTCTACCATAACATATCTACAATACATTATTACACACTACTCTACCACAACATATCTACAATACAACACATTATTACACACTACTCTACCACAACATATCTACAATACAACACATTATTACACACTACCACAACATATCTACAATACAACACATTATTACACACTACCACAACATATCTACAATACAACACATTATTACACACTACTCTACCACAACATATCTACAATACAACACATTATTACACCTCTACTCTACCATAACATATCTACAATACAACACATTATTACACCTCTACTCTACCATAACATATCTACAATACAACACATTATTACACCACTACTCTACCATAACATATCTACAATACAACACATTATAACACACTACTCTACCACAACATATCTACAATACAACACATTATTACACAATACTCTACCATAACATATCTACAATACAACACATTATTACACCACTACTCTACCACAACATATCTACAATACAACACATTATTACACCACTACTCTACCATAACATATCTACAATACAACACATTATTACACACTACTCTACCATAACATATCTACAATACAACACATTATTACACCACTACTCTACCACAACATATCTACAATACAACACATTATTACACACTACTCTACCACAACATATCTACAATACAACACATTATTACACCCCTACTCTACCATAACATATCTACAATACATTATTACACACTACTCTACCATAACATATCTACAATACATTATTACACACTACTCTACCACAACATATCTACAATACAACACATTATTACACCACTACTCTACCATAACATATCTACAATACAACACATTATTACACCACTACTCTACCATAACATATCTACAATACATTATTACACACTACTCTACCATAACATATCTACAATACAACACATTATTACACACTACTCTACCATAACATATCTACAATACAACACATTATTACACCACTACTCTACCACAACATATCTACAATACAACACATTATTACACCTCTACTCTACCATAACATATCTACAATACAACACATTATTACACCAGTACTCTACCACAACATATCTACAATACAACACATTATTACACCAGTACTCTACCATAACATATCTACAATACATTATTACACACTACTCTACCACAACATATATACAATACATTATTACACACTCCTCTACCACAACATATCTACAATACAACACATTATTACACCACTACTCTACCATAACATATCTACAATACAACACATTATTACACCAGTACTCTACCATAACATATCTACAATACATTATTACACACTACTCTACCACAAAATATCTACAATACAACACATTATTACACCACTACTCTACCACAACATATCTACAATACATTATTACACACTACTCTACCACAAAATATCTACAATACAACACATTATTACACCACTACTCTACCACAACATATCTACAATACATTATTACACACTCCTCTACCATAACATATCTACAATACAACACATTATTACACACTACTCTACCACAACATATCTACAATACATTATTACACACTACTCTACCACAAAATATCTACAATACAACACATTATTACACACTACTCTACCATAACATATCTACAATACATTATTACACACTACTCTACCACAAAATATCTACAATACAACACATTATTACACACTACTCTACCACAACATATCTACAATACAACACATTATTACACACTACTCTACCATAACATATCTACAATACAACACATTATAACACACTACTCTACCACAACATATCTACAATACATTATTACACACTACTCTACCATAACATATCTACAATACATTAGTACACACTACTCTACCACAACATATCTACAATACATTAATACACACTACTCTACCACAACATATCTACAATACATTAATACACACTACTCTACCATAACATATCTACAATACATTAATACACACTACTCTACCACAACATATCTACAATACAACACATTATTACACACTACTCTACCACAACATATCTACAATACATTATTACACACTACTCTACCACAACATATCTACAATACAACACATTATTACACCAGTACTCTACCATAACATATCTACAATACAACACATTATTACACACTCCTCTACTATGTGACCTGTCTTCTCCTGTCCTCTCTTCTCCTGTCACTTGTGTCTTCTCCTTTCCCCTCTTTTCCTGTCAATTCTGTCTTCTCCTGTCCTCTCTTCCTGTCCTTTCGTCTTTTCCTGTCCTCTCTACCTGTCCTCTCTTGTCCAATCACTCCTGTCCTCTCTTTTCTTATCACTCCTGTCTTCTTCTGTCCTGTCCTCTCTTGTCCTGTCCTTTCATATCCAGTCCTGTCCTGTCCTGTCCTCTCTTGTCCTCTCCTGTCCAGTCATCTCCTTTCCTATCCTCTCTTGTCTTATCCTCCCATGTACTGTCCTCTCATGTCCTGTCCTCTCTTGTCCTTTCCATTCCTCTCCTCTTTGGTCTGGTTCATATTATCGTTCATCCTGCAAGTATTATAGTTACCTCTCCATCTTTGATTTGGACACACACACACACACACACACACACACACACACACACACACACACCTCTTGCTGCAGGCTGATATGGTATCTGTTGTGGTTTGACTAATTGGCGTGTTGTAGTCTGGTCTCTTCAGACGGAACTCTTTAAGAGCTGTCTCCTGATTCGCTGTTCTCTCTCTCCACTAACGAAGCCTCTCAGCTGTCATTAAAACTCCACTGTAAATACCAGCAAACTCACACACACATACACACATGCACCCTGAGCACTGCATACTCGCCACGCTCTGTTGAGCCCCCAGAATGTTGGAGCGGAAAAGTTTATCGGGACAAAATTATACCCCTCCAATCCCCTCTCCCCTCTCTCTCATCCCTCCCCCCTCTCCCCTCTCCTCTCTCTCTCATCCCTCCCCCCCTCCCCTCTCCCCTCTCCTCTCTCTCTCATCCCTCTCCCCTCTCCCTCTTCCCTCCCCCTCTCCCCTCTCTCTCATCCCTCCCCCTCTCCCCTCTCTCTCATCCCTCCCCCTCTCCTCTCTCTCATCCCTCCCCCTCTCCCCCTCTCCCTCTCTCTCTTCCTCCCCCCCTCTCCTCTCTCCCCTCTCCCCTCTCTCTCATCCCTCCCCCTCTCCCCTCTCCCCTCTCTCTCATCCCTCCCCCTCTCCCCTCTCCCTTCTCTCTCTTCCCTCCCCCTCTCCCCTCTCCCCTCTCTCTCATCCCTCCCCCTCTCCCCTCTCTCTCTTCCCTCCCCCTCTCCCCTCTCCCTCTCTCTCATCCCTCCCCTCTCCCCTCTCTCTCATCCCTCCCCCTATGGAGACCTTTGATTTTCTCAGATTTTCCCTTTTGTCTTTTGAAAGTGCACTTAAAGCCTATAGCTGATAGGCAGATACATTTAAACACATGGGATCTTTTTGTCTACTCGTGCGATTGAAGTCACCCCCCTCTCTCTCTTTCTGATGGTGAAGGGTGTGTGTAATTGGTCAGGGGGTGTGTCTATGAAGCCACTGCCTCTGGGCTACAGTTAAACCTTTGGTTCATTTCCTTTGGTACAGGATGCATTATAGCATTACATTTGATGCTATTTGTTCCATATGCCCGCTGCTTTGACACATACAGACCAGAGCCATGCTTTGATGACATGCTCTCAATGAGTTCATGGTGCAGCCACTTGTTACAAGAATGGTTAGATCCATGCTTTTATATTTCTCTATGAGGACTGAACACACATCCACACACATTCAGACACGCTCACACATGCACACATGCACATCATTTGGAACTTGTAGTGTTGCACACACACTGCTGTTGGAACTTGCATTGTTCTCCTTAAACACACTCTCACTCACACACACTTCTGTTGAACCTTGCATTGGTCTCCTTAAAACACACTCTCACTCACACACACTTCTGTTGAACCTTGCATTGGTCTCCTTAAAACACACTCTCACTCACACACACTTCTGTTGGAACTTGCATTGTTCTCCTTAAACACACTCTCACTCACACACACTTCTGTGGGAACTTGCATTGTTCTCCTTAAACACACTGTCACTCACACACACTGCTGTTGAACCTTGCATTGTTCTCCTTAAAACACACTCTCACTCACACACACTTCTGTTGGAACTTGCATTGTTCTCCTTAAACACACTCTCACTCACACACACTTCTGTTGAACCTTGCATTGGTCTCCTTAAAACACACTCTCACTCACACACACTTCTGTTGGAACTTGCATTGTTCTCCTTAAACACACTCTCACTCACACACACTTCTGTTGGAACTTGCATTGTTCTCCTTAAACACACTCTCACTCACACACACTCTGCCAGGAGAGGATTACAAGTGGCAAGGAACGTGTGTGTGTGTGTGTGTGTGTGTGTGTGTGTGTGTGTGTGTGTGTGTGTGTGTGTGCGTCAAGGCTCTGTCTGAGGTCTACTCTGACAACCAGTAATTCTCTCACATCCAGAGTGAACACGCTTGACAACGTAAGCCACACACACTATCCTTAGTAGAGTCATGTAGAATACGTTCACACCTGTGTGTTACATCTGGGATACAATCATACATATGGAAGGTCAATTTGGAATTAATATTAGTCTGGTCTGGTGGGGGTCTGGTCTGGTGAATGGTCTGGTCTGGTGAGGGGTCTGGTCTGGTCTAGTGAGGGTTCTGGTCTGGTCTGGTGAGGGGTCTGGTCTGGTCTGGTGAGGGGTCTGGTCTGGTCTAGTGAGGGTTCTGGTCTGGTCTGGTGAATGGTCTGGTCTGATGAGGGGTCTGGTCTGGTCTAGTGAGGGGTCTGGTCTGGTCTAGTGAGGGGTCTGGTCTGGTCTAGTGAGGGGTCTGGTCTGGTGAGGGGTCTGGTCTGGTCTAGTGAGGGTTCTGGTCTGGTCTGGTGAATGGTCTGGTCTGGTGAGGGGTCTGGTCTGGTCTGGTGAGGGGTCTGGTCTGGTCTAGTGAGGGTTCTGGTCTGGTCTGGTGAATGGTCTGGTCTGGTGAGGGGTCTGGTCTGGGCTAGTGAGGGGTCTGGTCTGGTCTAGTGAGGGGTCTGGTCTGGTCTAGTGAGGGGTCTGGTCTGGTCTGGTGAGGGGTCTGGTCTGGTATGGTGAGGGGTTTGGTCTGGTCTGGTGAGACGTCTGGTCTGGTGAGGGGTCTGGTCTGGTGAATGGTCTGGTCTGGTGAGGGGTCTGGTCTGGTCTGGTCTAGTGAGGGTTCTGGTCTGGTCTGGTGAATGGTTTGGTCTGGTGAGGGGTCTGGTCTGGTCTAGTGAGGGGTCTGGTCTGGTCTAGTGAGGGGTCTGGTCTGGTCTAGTGAGGGGTCTGGTCTGGTCTGGTGAGGGGTCTGGTCTGGTCTAGTGAGGGTTCTGGTCTGGTCTGGTGAATGGTCTGGTCTGGTGAGGGGTCTGGTCTGGTCTGGTGAGGGGTCTGGTCTGGTCTGGTGAGGGGTCTGGTCTGGTCTAGTGAGGGGTCTGGTCTAGTGAGGGGTCTGGTCTGGTCTGGTGAGTGTTATGGTCTGGTGAGTGGTCTGTTGAGGGGTCTGGTCTGGTCTGGTGAGGGGTCTGGTGAGGGGTCTGGTCTGGTGAGTGTACTGGTGAGGGGTCTGGTTTGGTCTGGTGAGTGGTCTGGTGAGGGGTCTGGTGTGGTGTGTAGTTTGGTGAGGGGTCTGGTCTGGTAAATGGTCTGGTGAGTGGTCTGGTGAGTGGTCTGGTCTGGTGAGTGGTTTGGTGAGGGGTCTGGTCTGGTGAGTGGTCTGGTGAGGGGTCTGGTCTGGTCTGGTGAGTGGTCTGGTGAGGGGTCTGGTTAATAGTCTGGTCTGGTGAGTGATCTGGTGAGGGGTCTGGTGAGGGGTCTGGTCTGGTGAGTGGTCTGGTGAATGGTCTGGTGAGGGGTCTGGTGGGTGGTCTGGTCTGGTCTGGTGATTGTTCTGGTGAGTGGTCTGGTTAGGAGTCTGGTCCAGTCTGGTGAATGGTCTGGTGAGTGTTCTGATGAGTGGTCTGCTCTGTTGAGGGGTCTGGTGACTGGTCTGGTGAGGGGTCTGGTATGGTCTGGTGAGTGGTCTGGTCTGGTGAGTGTTCTGGTGAGTGGTCTGGTGAGGGGTCTGGTCTGGTCTGGTGAGTGGTCTGGTGAGGGGTCTGGTCTGGTCTAGTGAGGGGTCTGGTATGGTCTGGTGAGTGGTCTGGTCTGGTGAGTGGTCTGGTGAGTGGTCTGGTGAGGGGTCTGGTGAGTGGTCTGGTCTGGTCTGGTGAGTGGTCTGGAGAATGATCTGATCTGGTGAGGGGTCTGGTGAATGTTCTGGTCTGGTGAATTCTCTGGTCTGTGTAGGGGTCTGGTCTGGTGAATGGTCTGGTCTGGTGAGTGGTCTAGTGAGGGGTCTGGTCTGGTCTGGTGAGTGGTCTGGTCTGGTGAATGGTCTGGTCTGGTGAGTGGTCTGGTGAGGGGTCTGGTCTGGTGAGTGGTCTGTTCTGGTGAATGGTCTGGTCTGGTGAGTGGGCTGGTGAGGGGTCTGGTGAGGGTTCTGGTCTGGTGAGTGGTCTGTTCTGGGGAATGGTCTGGTCTGGTGAGTGTTCTTTTCTGACGAATGGTCTGGTGAGGGGTCTGGTGATGGGTCTGGTCTGGTGAGTGTACTGGTGAGGGGTCTGGTTTGGTCTGGTGAGGGGTCTGGTGAGTGGTTTGGTGAGGGTTCTGGTCTGTGAGTGGTCTGAGGGGTCTGGTCTGGTCTGGTGAGTGGTCTGGTGAGGGGTCTGGTCTGGTCTAGTGAGGGTTCTGGTCTGGTCTGGTGAGGGGTCTTGTCTGGTGAGTGGTCTGGTCTGGTCTGGTGAGTGTTATGGTCTGGTGAGTGGTCTGTTGAGGGGTCTGGTCTGGTCTGGTGAGGGGTCTGGTGAGGGGTCTGGTCTGTTGAGTGTACTGGTGAGGGGTCTGGTTTGGTCTGGTGAGGGGTCTGGTCTGGTGAGTGGTTTTTTGAGGGGTCTGGTGAGGGGTCTGGTCTGGTAAATTTTCTGGTGAGTGGTCTGGTCAGTGGTCTGGTGAGGGGTCTGGTCTGGTCTGGTGAGTGGTCTGGTGAGGGGTCTGGTGAGGTGTCTGGAGAATGATCTGATCTGGTGAGGGGTCTGGTGAATGTTCTGGTCTGGTCTGGTGAATTCTCTGGTCTGGTGAGGGGTCTGGTCTGGTGAGTGGTCTGGTCTGGTGAATGGTCTGGTCTGGTGATTGGTCTGGTGAGGGGTCTGGTGAGTGGTCTGGTGAGGGTTCTGGTCTGGTGAGTGGTCTGTTCTGGGGAATGGTCTGGTCTGGTGAGTGTTCTGGTCTGATGAATGGTCTGATGAGTGGTCTGTTGAGGGGTCTGATCTGGTGAGGGGTCTGGTCTGGTGAGTGGTCTGGTCTGGTCTGGTGAGGGGTCTGGTGAGGTGTCTGGTCTGGTGAATGGTCTGGTGAGGGGTCTGGTCTGGTCTGGTGAGTGGTTTGGTAAGGGGTCTGGTCTGGTCTGGTGAGTGGTCTGGTGAGGGGTCTGGTCTGGTGAGTGGTCTGGTGAGGGGTCTGGTCTGGTGAGTGGTCTGGTGAGGGGTCTGGTTAATAGTCTGGTCTGGTGAGTGGTCTGGTGAGGGGTCTGGTGAGGGGTCTGGAGAATCATCTGATATGGTGAATGTTCTGGTCTGGTCTGGTGAATTCTCTGGTCTGGTGAGGGGTCTGGTCTGGTGAGTGGTCTGGTCTGGTGAATGGTCTGGTCTGGTGATTGGTCTGGTGAGGGGTCTGGTGAGTGGTCTAGTGAGGGTTCTGGTCTGGTGAGTGGTCTGTTCTGGGGAATGGTCTGGTCTGGTGAGTGTTCTGGTCTGATGAATGGTCTGATGAGTGGTCTGTTGAGGGGTCTGATCTGGTGAGGGGTCTGGTGAGGGGTCTGGTTTGGTCTGGTGAGTGGTCCAGTTAGGGGTCTGGTCTGGTGAGTGGTTTGGTGAGGGGTCTGGTGAGGGGTCTGGTCTGGTAAGTGGTCTGGTGAGGGGACTGGTGAGTGGTCTGGTGAGGTGTCTGGTGAGTGGTCTGGTGAGGTGTCTGGTCTGGTGAGTGGTCTGGTCTGGTGAGAGGTCTGGTGAGGGGTCTGGTTAATAGTCTGGTCTGGTGAGTGGTCTCGTGAGAGGTCTGGTGAGGGGTCTGGTTAATACTGAATATAAGATCAGCGTCAACTCACGATCAGTACGACCAAGAATATGTTTTCCGCGACGCGGATCCTGTGTTCTGCCTTACAAACAGGACAACGGAATGGATCGCATGCAGCGACCCAAGGAAACGACTCCGAAAAAGAGGGAAACGTAGCGGTCTTCTGGTCAGACTCCGAAAAAGGGCACATCGCGCACCACTCCCCAGCATTCTTCTTGCCAATGTCCAGTCTCTTGACAACAAGGTTGATGAAATCCGAGCAAGGGTAGCATTCCAGAGGGACATCAGAGACTGCAACGTTCTCTGCTTCACGGAAACATGGCTTACTGGGAAGACGCTATCCGATGCGGTGCAGCCAACGGGTTTCTCCACGCATCGCGCCGACAGAAACAAACATCTTTCTGGTAAGAAGAGTGGCGGGGGCGTATGCCTCATGACTAACGAGACATGGTGTGATGAAGGAAACATACAGGAACTCAAATCCTTCTGTTCACCTGATTTAGAATTCCTCACAATCAAATGTAGACCGCATTATCTTCCAAGAGAATTCTCTTCGATTATAATCACAGCCGTATATATCCCCCAAGCAGACACGTCGATGGCTCTGAACAAACTTTATTTAACTCTTTGCAAACTGGAAACCATTTATCCGGAGGCTGCATTCATTGTAGCTGGGGATTTTAACAAAGCTAATCTGAAAACAAGACTCCCTAAATTTTATCAGCATATCGATTGCGCAACCAGGGGTGGTAAAACCTTGGATCACTCTTACTCTAACTTCCGCGACGCATATAAGGCCCTGCCCCGCCCCCCTTTCGGAAAAGCTGACCACGACTCCATTTTGTTGATCCCTGCCTACAGGCAGAAACTGAAACAAGAGGCTCCCACGCTGAGGTCTGTCCAACGCTGGTCAGACCAAGCTGACTCCACACTCCAAGACTGCTTCCATCACGTGGACTGGGACATGTTTCGTATTGCGTCAGATAAAAATATTGACGAATACGCTGATTCGGTGTGCGAGTTCATTAGAACGTGCGTTGAAGATGTCGTTCCCATAGCAACGATAAAACATTCCCTAACCAGAAACCGTGGATTGATGGCAGCATTCGCGTGAAACTGAAAGCGCGAACCACTGCTTTTAATCAGGGCAAGGTGTCTGGCAACATGACCGAATACAAACAGTGCAGCTATTCCTCCGCAAGGCTATTAAACAAGCTAAGCGTCAGTACAGAGACAAAGTAGAATCTCAATTCAACGGCTCAGACACAAGAGGCATGTGGCAGGGTCTACAGTCAATCACGGACTACAAGAAGAAACCCAGCCCAGTCACGGACCAGGATGTCTTGCTCCCAGGCAGACTAAATAACTTTTTGCCCGCTTTGAGGACAATACAGTGCCACTGACACGGCCTGCAACGAAAACATGCGGTCTCTCCTTCACTGCAGCCGAGGTGAGTAAGACATTTAAACGTGTTAACCCTCGCAAGGCTGCAGGCCCAGAAGGCATCCCCAGCTGCGCCCTCAGAGCATGCGCAGACCAGCTGGCCGGTGTGTTTACGGACATATTCAATCAATCCCTATACCAGTCTGCTGTTCCCACATGCTTCAAGAGGGCCACCATTGTTCCTGTTCCCAAGAAAGCTAAGGTAACTGAGCTAAACGACTACCGCCCCGTAGCACTCACTTCCGTCATCATGAAGTGCTTTGAGAGACTAGTCAAGGACCATATCACCTCCACCCTACCTGACACCCTAGACCCACTCCAATTTGCTTACCGCCCAAATAGGTCCACAGACGATGCAATCTCAACCACACTGCACACTGCCCTAACCCACCTGGACAAGAGGAATACCTATGTGAGAATGCTGTTCATCGACTACAGCTCGGCATTCAACACCATAGTACCCTCCAAGCTCGTCATCAAGCTCGAGACCCTGGGTCTCGACCCCGCCCTGTGCAACTGGGTACTGGACTTCCTGACGGGCCGCCCCAGGTGGTGAGGGTAGGCAACAACATCTCCTCCCCGCTGATCCTCAACACGGGGCCCCACAAGGGTGCGTTCTGAGCCCTCTCCTGTACTCCCTGTTCACCCACGACTGCGTGGCCACGCACGCCTCCAACTCAATCATCAAGTTTGCGGACGACACAACAGTGGTAGGCTTGATTACCAACAACGACGAGACGGCCTACAGGGAGGAGGTGAGGGCCCTCGGAGTGTGGTGTCAGGAAAATAACCTCACACTCAACGTCAACAAAACTAAGGAGATGATTGTGGACTTCAGGAAACAGCAGAGGGAACACCCCCCTATCCACATCGATGGAACAGTAGTGGAGAGGGTAGCAAGTTTTAAGTTCTCGGCATACACATCACAGACAAACTGAATTGGTCCACTCACACTGACAGCGTCGTGAAGAAGGCGCAGCAGCGCCTCTTCAACCTCAGGAGGCTGAAGAAATTCGCCTTGTCACCAAAAGCACTCACAAACTTCTACAGATGCACAATCGAGAGCATCCTGGCGGGCTGTATCACCACCTGGTACGGCAACTGCTCCGCCCTCAACCGTAAGGCTCTCCAGAGGGTAGTGAGGTCTGCACAACGCATCACCGGGGCAAACTACCTGCCCTCCAGGACACCTACACCACCCGATGTTACAGGAAGGCCATAAAGATCATCAAGGACATCAACCACCCGAACCACTGCCTGTTCACCCCGCTATCATCCAGAAGGCGAGGTCAGTACAGGTGCATCAAAGCTGGGACCGAGAGACTGAAAAACAGCTTCTATCTCAAGGCCATCAGACTGTTAAACAGCCACCACTAACATTGAGTGGCTGTTGCCAACACACTGTCATTGACACTGACCCAACTCCAGCCACTTTAATAATGGGAATTGATGGGAAATGATGTAAATATATCACTAGCCACTTTAAACAATGCTACCTTTTATAATGTTACTTACCCTACATTATTCATCTCATATGCATACGTATATACTGTACTCTACATCATCGACTGCATCCTTATGTAATACATGTATCACTAGCCACTTTAACTATGCCACTTTGTTTACTTTGTCTACATACTCATCTCATATGTATATACTGTACTCGATACCATCTACTGTATGCTGCTCTGTACCATCACTCATTCATATATCCTTATGTACATATTCTTTATCCCCTTACACTGTGTATAAGAGAGTAGTTTTGGAATTGTTAGTTAGATTACTTGTTGGTTATCACTGCATTGTCGGAACTAGAAGCACAAGCATTTCGCTACACTCGCATTAACATCCGCTAACCATGTGTATGTGACAAATACAATTTGATTTGATTTGATTTGATTTGAATAGCCTGGTCTGGTGAGTGGTCTGGTGAGGGGTCTGGTTTGGTGAATGGTCTGGTCTGGTGAGGGGTCTGGTCTGGTGAATGGTCTGGTCTGGTGAGGGGTCTGGTCTGGTGAGGGGTCTGGTCTGGTGAATGTTCTGGTCTGGTCTGGTGAGTGGTCTGGTCTGGTGAGGGGTCTGGTCTGGAGAATGGTCTGGTCTGTTGAATGGTCTGGTCTGGTGAGGGGTCTGGTCTGGTGAATGGTCTGGTCTTGTGAGGGGTCTGGTCTGGTGAGGGGTCTGGTGAGGTGTCTGGTCTGAGTGGTCTGGTGGGGTCTGCTCTGGGTGAGTTGTTTGGTGAGGGGTCTGGTCTGGTGAGTGGTCTGGTCTGGTGAGGGGTCTGGTGAGGTGTCTGGTCTGGTGAGTTGTTTGGTGAGGGGTCTGGTCTGGTGAGTGGTCTGGTCTGGTGAGGGGTCTGGTGAGGTGTCTGGTCTGGTGAGTGGTCTGGTGAGGGGTCTGCTCTGGTCTGGTGAGTGGTTTGGTAAGGGGTCTGGTCTGGTCTGGTGAGTGGTCTGGTCTGGTGAGTGGTGTGGTGAGGGGTCTGGTTAATAGTCTGGTCTGGTGAGGGGTCTGGTGAGGGGTCTGGTGAGGGGTCTGGAGAATGATCTGATCTGGTGAGGGGTCTGGTGAATGTTCTGGTCTGGTCTGGTGAATTCTCTGGTCTGGTGAGGGGTCTGGTCTGGTGAATGGTCTGGTCTGGTGATTGGTCTGGTGAGGGGTCTGGTGAGTGGTCTGGTGAGGGTTCTGGTCTGGTGAGTGGTCTGATGAGTGGTCTGTTGAGGGGTCTGATCTGGTGAGGGGTCTGGTCTGGTGAGTGGTCTGGTCTGGTCTGGTGAGGGGTCTGGTGAGGTGTCTGGTCTGGTGAGGGGTCTGGTCTGGTGAGTGGTTTGGTAAGGGGTCTGGTCTGGTCTGGTGAATGATCTGGTGAGGGGTCTGGTCTGGTGAGTGGTCTGGTCTGGTGAGGGGTCTGGTCTGGTGAATGGTCTGGTCTGGTGAGGGGTCTGGTCTGGTGAGGGGTCTGGTCTGGTGAATGTTCTGGTCTGGTCTGGTGAGTGGTCTGGTCTGGTGAGGGGTCTGGTCTGGAGAATGGTCTGGTCTGTTGAATGGTCTGGTCTGGTGAGGGGTCTGGTCTGGTGAATGGTCTGGTCTTGTGAGGGGTCTGGTCTGGTGAGGGGTCTGGTGAGGTGTCTGGTCTGGTGAGTTGTTTGGTGAGGGGTCTGGTCTGGTGAGTGGTCTGGTCTGGTCTGGTGAGGGGTCTGGTGAGGTGTCTGGTCTGGTGAGTGGTCTGGTGAGGGGTCTGGTCTGGTCTGGTGAGTGGTTTGGTAAGGGGTCTGGTCTGGTCTGGTGAGTGGTCTGGTGAGGGGTCTGGTCTGGTGAGTGGTCTGGTGAGGGGTCTGGATAATAGTCTGGTGAGGGGTCTGGTGAGGGGTCTGGTGAGGGGTCTGGAGAATGATCTGATCTGGTGAGGGGTCTGGTGAATGTTCTGGTCTGGTCTGGTGAATTCTCTGGTCTGGTGAGGGTCTGGTCTGGTGAATGGTCTGGTCTGGTGATTGGTCTGGTGAGGGGTCTTGTGAGGGTTCTGGTCTGGTGAGTGGTCTGATGAGTGGTCTGTTGAGGGGTCTGATCTGGTGAGGGGTCTGGTCTGGTGAGTGGTCTGGTCTGGTCTGGTGAGGGGTCTGGTGAGGTGTCTGGTCTGGTGAGTGGTCTGGTGAGGGGTCTGGTCTGGTCTGGTGAGTGGTTTGGTAAGGGGTCTGGTCTGGTCTGGTGAGTGATCTGGTGAGTGGTCTGGTCTGGTGAGGGGTCTGGTCTGGTGAATGGTCTGGTCTGGTGAGGGGTCTGGTCTGGTGAGGGGTCTGGTCTGGTGAATGTTCTGGTCTGGTCTGGTGAGTGGTCTGGTCTGGTGAGGGGTCTGGTCTGGAGAATGGTCTGGTCTGTTGAATGGTCTGGTCTGGTGAGGGGTCTGGTCTGGTGAATGGTCTGGTCTTGTGAGGGGTCTGGTCTGGTGAGGGGTCTGGTGAGGTGTCTGGTCTGGTGAGTTGTTTGGTGAGGGGTCTGGTCTGGTGAGTGGTCTGGTCTGGTCTGGTGAGGGGTCTGGTGAGGTGTCTGGTCTGGTGAGTGGTCTGGTGAGGGGTCTGGTCTGGTCTGGTGAGTGGTTTGGTAAGGGGTCTGGTCTGGTCTGGTGAGTGGTCTGGTGAGGGGTCTGGTCTGGTGAGTGGTCTGGTGAGGGGTCTGGATAATAGTCTGGTCTGGTGAGGGGTCTGGTGAGGGGTCTGGTGAGGGGTCTGGAGAATGATCTGATCTGGTGAGGGGTCTGGTGAATGTTCTGGTCTGGTCTGGTGAATTCTCTGGTCTGGTGAGGGGTCTGGTCTGGTGAATGGTCTGGTCTGGTGATTGGTCTGGTGAGGGGTCTTGTGAGGGTTCTGGTCTGGTGAGTGGTCTGATGAGTGGTCTGTTGAGGGGTCTGATCTGGTGAGGGGTCTGGTCTGGTGAGTGGTCTGGTCTGGTCTGGTGAGGGGTCTGGTGAGGTGTCTGGTCTGGTGAGTGGTCTGGTGAGGGGTCTGGTCTGGTCTGGTGAGTGGTTTGGTAAGGGGTCTGGTCTGGTCTGGTGAGTGATCTGGTGAGGGGTCTGGTCTGGTGAGTGGTCTGGTGAGGGGTCTGGTCTGGTGAGTGGTCTGGTGAGGGGTCTGGAGAATGATCTGATCTGGTGAGGGGTCTGGTGAATGTTCTGGTCTGGTCTGGTGAATTCTCTGGTCTGGTGAGGGGTCTGGTCTGGTGAATGGTCTGGTCTGGTGATTGGTCTGGTGAGGGGTCTGGTGAGTGGTCTGGTGAGGGTTCTGGTCTGGTGAGTGGTCTGTTCTGGGGAATGGTCTGGTCTGGTGAGTGTTCTGGTCTGATGAATGGTCTGATGAGTGGTCTGTTGAGGGGTCTGATCTGGTGAGGGGTCTGGTCTGGTGAGTGGTCTGGTCTGGTCTGGTGAGGGGTCTGGTGAGGTGTCTGGTCTGGTGAGTGGTCTGGTGAGGGGTCTGGTCTGGTCTGGTGAGTGGTTTGGTAAGGTGTCTGGTCTGGTCTGGTGAGTGGTCTGGTGAGGGGTCTGGTCTGGTGAGTGGTCTGGTGAGGGGTCTGGTCTGGTGAGTGGTCTGGTGAGGGGTCTGGTTAATAGTCTGGTCTGGTGAGTGGTATGGTGAGGGGTCTGGTGAGGGGTCTGGAGAATTATCTGATCTGGTGAGGGGTCTGGTGAATGTCCTGGTCTGGTCTGGTGAATTCTCTGGTCTGGTGAGGGGTCTGGTCTGGTGAATGGTCTGGTCTGGTGATTGGTCTGGTGAGTGGTCTAGCGAGGGTTCTGGTCTGGTGAGTGGTCTGTTCTGGGGAATGGTCTGGTCTGGTGAGTGTTCTGGTCTGATGAATGGTCTGATGAGTGGTCTGTTGAGGGGTCTGATCTGGTGAGGGGTCTGGTCTGGTGAGTGGTCTGGTCTGGTCTGGTGAGGGGTCTGGTGAGGTGTCTGGTCTGGTGAGTGGTCTGGTGAGGGGTCTGGTCTGGTGAGTGGTCTGGTGAGGGGTCTGGTCTGGTGAGTGGTCTGGTGAGGGGTCTGGTTAATAGTCTGGTCTGGTGAGTGGTCTGGTGAGGGGTCTGGTGAGGGGTCTGGAGAATGATCTGACCTGGTGAGGGGTCTGGTGAATGTTCTGGTCTGGTCTGGTGAATTCTCTGGTCTGGTGAGGGGTCTGGTCTGGTGAGTGGTCTGGTCTGGTGAATGGTCTGGTCTGGTGATTGGTCTGGTGAGGGGTCTGGTGAGTGGTCTTGTGAGGGTTCTGGTCTGGTGAGTGTTCTGGTCTGATGAATGGTCTGATGAGTGGTCTGTTGAGGGGTATGATCTGGTGAGGGGTCTGGTGAGGGGTCTGGTGAGTGTACTGGTGAGGGGTCTGGTTTGGTCTGGTGAGTGGTCCAGTTAGGGGTCTGGTCTGGTGAGTGGTTTGGTGAGGGGTCTGGTGAGGGGTCTGGTCTGGTAAGTGGTCTGGTGAGTGGTCTGGTCTGGTGAGTGGTCTGGTCTGGTGAGAGGTCTGGTGAGGGGTCTGGTTAATAACCTGGTCTGGTGAGGGGTCTGGTTAATAGTCTGGTCTGGTGAGTGGTCTCGTGAGAGGTCTGGTGAGGGGTCTGGTTAATAGCCTGGTCTGGTGAGTGGTCTGGTGAGGGGTCTGGTCTGGTGAATTGTCTGGTCTGGTGAGGGGTCTGGTCTGGTGAGGGGTCTGGTCTGGTGAGTGGTCTGGTCTGGTGAGTGGTCTGGTCTGGTGAGGGGTCTGGTCTGGTGAATGTTCTGGTCTGGTCTGGTGAGTGGTCTGGTCTGGTGAGGGGTCTGGTCTGGAGAATGGTCTGGTCTGTTGAATGGTCTGGTCTGGTGAGGGGTCTGGTCTGGTGAATGGTCTGGTCTTGTGAGGGGTCTGGTCTGGTGAGGGGTCTGGTGAGGTGTCTGGTCTGGTGAGTTGTTTGGTGAGGGGTCTGGTCTGGTGAGTGGTCTGGTCTGGTCTGGTGAGGGGTCTGGTCTGGTGAATGGTCTGGTCTTGTGAGGGGTCTGGTCTGGTGAGGGGTCTGGTGAGGTGTCTGGTCTGGTGAGTGGTCTGGTGAGGGGTCTGGTCTGGTCTGGTGAGTGGTTTGGAGGGGTCTGGTCTGGTCTGGTGAGTGGTCTGGTGAGGGGTCTGGTCTGATGAGTGGTCTGGTGAGGGGTCTGGTTAATAGTCTGGTCTGGTGAGTGGTCTAGTGAGGGGTCTGGTGAGGGGTCTGGAGAATGATCTGATCTGGTGAGGGGTCTGGTGAATGTTCTGGTCTGGTGAATTCTCTGGTCTGGTGAGGGGTCTGGTCTGGTGAGTGGTCTGGTCTGGTGAATGGTCTGGTCTGGTGATTGGTCTGGTGAGGGGTCTGGTGAGTGGTCTGGTGAGGGTTCTGGTCTGGTGAGTGGTCTGTTCTGGGGAATGGTCTGGTCTGGTGAGTGTTCTGGTCTGATGAGTGGTCTGTTGAGGGGTCTGATCTGGTGAGGGGTCTGGTGAGGGGTCTGGTCTGGTGAGTGTACTGGTGAGGGGTCTGGTTTGGTCTGGTGAGTGGTCCAGTTAGGGGTCTGGTCTGGTGAGTGGTTTGGTGAGGGGTCTGGTGAGGGGTCTGGTCTGGTAAGTGGTCTGGTTGGGGACTGGTTAATAACCTGGTCTGGTGAGTGGTCTGGTGAGGGGTCTGGTTAATAACCTGGTCTGGTGAGTGGTCTGGTGAGGGGTCTGGTTAATAGTCTGGTCTGGTGAGTGGTCTCGTGAGAGGTCTGGTGAGGGGTCTGGTTAATAGCCTGGTCTGGTGAGTGGTCTGGTGAGGGGTCTGGTTTGGTGAATGGTCTGGTCTGGTGAGGGGTCTGGTCTGGTGAATGGTCTGGTCTGGTGAGGGGTCTGGTCTGGTGAGTGGTCTGGTCTGGTGAGGGTTCTGGTGAGGTGTCTGGTCTGGTGAGTTGTTTGGTGAGGGGTCTGGTGAGGGGTCTGGTCTGGTAAGTGGTCTGGTGAGGGGACTGGTGAGTCGTCTGGTGAGGGTCTGGTGAGTGGTCTGGTGAGGGGTCTGGTCTGGTGAGTGTACTGGTGAGGGGTCTGGTTTGGTCTGGTGAGTGGTCCAGTGAGGGGTCTGGTTTGGTGAGGGGTCTGGTCTGGTCTGGTGAGGGGTCATGTGAGGGGTCTGGTCTGGTGAGTGGTCTGGTGCGGGGTCTGGTTAATAGCCTGGTCTGGTGAGTGGTCTGGTGAGGGGTCTGGTCTGGTGAATTGTCTGGTCTGGTGAGGGGTCTGGTCTGGTGAGGGGTCTGGTCTGGTGAGTGGTCTGGTCTGGTGAGTGGTCTGGTCTGGTGAGGGGTCTGGTCTGGTGAATGTTCTGGTCTGGTCTGGTGAGTGGTCTGGTCTGGTGAGGGGTCTGGTCTGGAGAATGGTCTGGTCTGTTGAATGGTCTGGTCTGGTGAGGGGTCTGGTCTGGTGAATGGTCTGGTCTTGTGAGGGGTCTGGTCTGGTGAGGGGTCTGGTGAGGTGTCTGGTCTGGTGAGTTGTTTGGTGAGGGGTCTGGTCTGGTGAGTGGTCTGGTCTGGTCTGGTGAGGGGTCTGGTCTGGTGAATGGTCTGGTCTTGTGAGGGGTCTGGTCTGGTGAGGGGTCTGGTGAGGTGTCTGGTCTGGTGAGTGGTCTGGTGAGGGGTCTGGTCTGGTCTGGTGAGTGGTTTGGTAAGGGGTCTGGTCTGGTCTGGTGAGTGGTCTGGTGAGGGGTCTGGTCTGATGAGTGGTCTGGTGAGGGGTCTGGTTAATAGTCTGGTCTGGTGAGTGGTCTAGTGAGGGGTCTGGTGAGGGGTCTGGAGAATGATCTGATCTGGTGAGGGGTCTGGTGAATGTTCTGGTCTGGTGAATTCTCTGGTCTGGTGAGGGGTCTGGTCTGGTGAGTGGTCTGGTCTGGTGAATGGTCTGGTCTGGTGATTGGTCTGGTGAGGGGTCTGGTGAGTGGTCTGGTGAGGGTTCTGGTCTGGTGAGTGGTCTGTTCTGGGGAATGGTCTGGTCTGGTGAGTGTTCTGGTCTGATGAGTGGTCTGTTGAGGGGTCTGATCTGGTGAGGGGTCTGGTGAGGGGTCTGGTCTGGTGAGTGTACTGGTGAGGGGTCTGGTTTGGTCTGGTGAGTGGTCCAGTTAGGGGTCTGGTCTGGTGAGTGGTTTGGTGAGGGGTCTGGTGAGGGGTCTGGTCTGGTAAGTGGTCTGGTTAGGGGACTGGTTAATAACCTGGTCTGGTGAGTGGTCTGGTGAGGGGTCTGGTTAATAACCTGGTCTGGTGAGTGGTCTGGTGAGGGGTCTGGTTAATAGTCTGGTCTGGTGAGTGGTCTCGTGAGAGGTCTGGTGAGGGGTCTGGTTAATAGCCTGGTCTGGTGAGTGGTCTGGTGAGGGGTCTGGTTTGGTGAATGGTCTGGTCTGGTGAGGGGTCTGGTCTGGTGAATGGTCTGGTCTGGTGAGGGGTCTGGTCTGGTGAGTGGTCTGGTCTGGTGAGGGTTCTGGTGAGGTGTCTGGTCTGGTGAGTTGTTTGGTGAGGGGTCTGGTGAGGGGTCTGGTCTGGTAAGTGGTCTGGTGAGGGGACTGGTGAGTCGTCTGGTGAGGGGTCTGGTGAGTGGTCTGGTGAGGGGTCTGGTCTGGTGAGTGTACTGGTGAGGGGTCTGGTTTGGTCTGGTGAGTGGTCCAGTGAGGGGTCTGGTTTGGTGAGGGGTCTGGTCTGGTCTGGTGAGGGGTCATGTGAGGGGTCTGGTCTGGTGAGTGGTCTGGTGCGGGGTCTGGTCTTGTCTGGTGAGTGGTCTGGTGAGGGGTCTGGTCTGGTGAGTAGTCTGGTGAGGGGTCTGGTCTGGTCTGGTGAGGGGTCTGGTCTGGTGAGTGGTCTGGTCTGGTGAGGGGTCTGGTGAGGTGTCTGGTCTGGTGAGTGGTCTGGTGAGGGGTCTGGTCTGGTCTGG
Source organism: Oncorhynchus nerka (assembly GCF_034236695.1). Taxonomy (NCBI): domain Eukaryota; kingdom Metazoa; phylum Chordata; class Actinopteri; order Salmoniformes; family Salmonidae; genus Oncorhynchus; species Oncorhynchus nerka. The sequence continues at coordinate 15,470,066 of NC_088415.1, forward strand.
TGTGTGGTCTGGAGAATGATCTGGTGAGAGGTCTGCTGAGGGGTCTGGTTAATAACCTGGTCTGGTGAGTGGTCTGGTGAGGGGTCTGGTTAATAGTCTGGTCTGGTGAATGGTCTCGTGAGAGGTCTGGTGAGGGGTCTGGTTAATAGCCTGGTCTGGTGAGTGGTCTGGTGAGGGGTCTGGAGAATGGTCTGATCTGGTGAGGATGTGGTGAATGGTCTGGTCTGGTGAATTCTCTGGTCTGGTGAATTCTCTGGTCTGGTGAGTGGTCTGGTCTGGTGAGTGGTCTGGTCTGGTGAATGGTCTGGTCTGGTGAGGGGTCTGGTCTGGTCCGGTCTGGTGAGGGGTCTGGTCTGGTCTGGTGAGTGGTCTGATGAGGGGTCTTGTCTGGTGAGGGGTCTGGTGAGTGGTCTGGTCTGGTGATTGTTCTGGTGAGTGGTCTGGTCTGGTGAATTGTCTGGTCTGGTGAGTGGTCTGGTCTGGTGAGTGGTCTGGTCTGGTTAGTGGTCTGGTCTGGTGAGGGGTCTGGTCTGGTGAATGTTCTGGTCTGGTCTGGTGAGTGGTCTGGTCTGGTGAGGGGTCTGGTCTGGAGAATGGTCTGGTCTGTTGAATGGTCTGGTCTGGTGAGGGGTCTGGTCTGGTGAATGGTCTGGTCTTGTGAGGGGTCTGGTCTGGTGAGGGGTCTGGTGAGGTGTCTGGTCTGGTGAGTTGTTTGGTGAGGGGTCTGGTCTGGTCTGGTGAGGGGTCTGGTCTGGTGAATGGTCTGGTCTGGTGAGGGGTCTGGTCTGGTGAGTGGTCTGGTCTGGTGAGGGTTCTGGTGAGGTGTCTGGTCTGGTGAGTTGTTTGGTGAGGGGTCTGGTCTGGTCTGGTGAGTGGTTTGGTAAGGGGTCTGGTCTTGTCTGGTGAGTGGTCTGGTGAGGGGTCTGGTCTGGTGAGTGGTCTGGTGAGGGGTCTGGTCTGGTCTGGTGAGGGGTCTGGTCTGGTGAGTGTTCTGGTGAGTGGTCTGTTCTGGTGAGTGGTCTGGTCTGGTGAGTGGTCTGGTTAATAGTCTGGTCTGGTGAGTGGTCTGGTGAGGGATCTGGTGAGGGGTCTGGTCTGGTCTGGTCTGGTGAGTGGTGTGGAGAATAGTCTGATCTGGAGAGGGGTCTGGTGAATGGTCTGGTCTGGTGAATTCTCTGGTCTGGTGAGGGGTCTGGTCTGGTGAGTGGTCTGGTCTGGTGAATGGTCTGGTCTGGTGAGTGGTCTGATGAGGGGTCTGGTCTGGTGAGGGGTCTGGTGAGTGGTCTGGTCTGGTGATTGGTCTGGTGAGGGGTCTGGTCTGGTGAGTGGTCTGGTCTGGTGAATGGTCTGGTCTGGTGAGTGGTCTGATGAGGGGTCTGGTCTGGTGAGGGGTCTGGTGAGTGGTCTGGTCTGGTGATTGGTCTGATGAGGGGTCTGGTCTGGTGAGGGGTCTGGTCTGGTCTTGTGAGTGGTCTGGTGAGGGGTCTGGTCTGGTCTGGTGCGTGGTCTGATGAGGGGTCTGGTGGGTAGTCTGGTCTGGTGATTGTTCTGGTGAGTGGTCTGGTCTGGTGAGGGGTCTGGTGACGGGTCTGGTCTGGTGAGTGTTTTGATGATTGGTCTGGTCTGTTGAGGGGTCTGGTGACTGGTCTGGTGAGGGGTCTGCTATGGTCTGGTCTGGTGAGTGTTCTGGTGAGTGTTCTGGTGAGTGTTCTGGTCTGGTGAGTGGTCTGGTCTGGTGAATGGTCTGGTTAATAGTCTGGTCTGGTGAGTGGTGTCGTGAGAGGTCTGGTGAGGGGTCTGGTTAATAGCCTGGTCTGGTGAGTGGTCTGGTGAGGGATCTGGTGAGGGGTCTGGTCTGGTCTGGTGAGTGGTCTGGAGAATGGTCTGATCTGGTGAGGGGTCTGGTGAATGGTCTGGTCTGGTGAATTCTCTGGTCTGGTGAGGGGTCTGGTCTGGTGAGTGGTCTGGTCTGGTGAATGGTCTGGTCTGGTGAGTGGTCTGATGAGGGGTCTGGTGAGTGGTCTGGTATGGTCTGGTCTGCTGAGTGTTTGGTGAGTGGTCTGGTGTGGTGAGTGGTCTAGTCTGGTGAATGGTCTGGTGAGGGGTCTGGTGAGTCATCTGGTGAGATTTCTCGTGAGTGGTCTGGTGAGGGGTCTGGTTAATAGTCTGGTTAGGGGTCTGGTCCGGTCTGGTGAGTGGTCTGGTGAATGGTCTGGTCTGGTGAGGGGTCTGGTGAGTGGTCTGTTGAGGCGTCTGTTGAGGGGTCTGCTCTGGTGAGTGGTCTGGTGAGGGGTCTGGTCTGGTGAGTGGTTTGGTGAGGGGTCTGGTGAGGTGTCTGGTCTGGTAAGTGGTCTGGTCTGGTGAATGGTCTGGTCTGGTTAGTGGTCTGATGAGGGGTCTGGTCTGGTGAGTGGTCTGGTCTGGTCTGGGGAGTGGTCTGGTGAGGGGTCTGGTCTGGTGAGTGGTCTGGTGAGGGGTCTGGTCTGGTCTGGTAAGGGGTTTTGTGAGGGGTCTGGTCTGGTGAGTGGTCTGGTGTGTGGTCTGGTCTGGTGAGTGATCTGGTGAGTGGTCTGGTCTGGTCTGGGTAGTGGTCTGGTGAGTGATCTGGTGAGTGGTCTGGTCTGGGGAGTGGTCTGGTGAGGGGTCTGGTCTGGTGAGTGGTCTGGTGTGTGGTCTGGTCTGGTGAGTGATCTAGTGAGTGGTCTGGTGAGGGGTCTGGTCTGGGGAGTGGTCTGGTGAGTGGTCTGGAGAGGGGTCTGGTGGGTGGTCTGGTCTGGTGATTGTTCTGGTGAGTGGTCTGGTGAGGGGTCTGGTCTGGTGAGTGGTCTGGTGAGGGGTCTGGTCTGGTGAGTGGTCTGGTGAGGGGTCTGGTCTGGTCTTGTGAGTGGTCTGGTGAGGGGTCTGGTCTGGTCTGGTGAGTGGTCTGATGAGGGGTCTGGTCTGGTGAGGGGTCTGGTCTGGTCTGGTGAGTGGTCTGGTCTGGTGAGGGGTCTGGTCTGGTGAGGGGTCTGGTCTGGTGAGTGGTCTGGTGAGGGGTCTGATGAGGGGTCTTGCCTGGTTAGTGGTCTGGTGAGGGGTCTGATGTCTGGTCTGGTCTGGTGTGGTCTTGTGAGTGGTCTGGTGAGGGGTCTGGTCTGGTCTGGTGAGTGGTCTGGTGAATGGTCTGTTCTGGTGAGGGGTCTGGTCTGGTGAGTGTTCTGGTGACTGGTCTGGTGAGGGGTCTGGTCTGGTGAATGGTCTGGTGAGGGGTCTGGTGGGTGGTCTGGTCTGGTGATTGTTCTGGTGAGTGGTCTGGTGAGGGGTCTGGTCTGGTGAGGGGTCTGGTCTGGTCTGGACTTGGGCATGGTCTGGTGAGGGGTCTGATGAGGGGTCTGGTCTGGTGAGTGGTCTGGTGAGGGGTCTGGTCTGGTGAGGGGTCTGGTCTGGTCTTGTGAGTGGTCTGGTGAGGGGTCTGGTCTGGTCTGGTGAGTGGTATGATGAGGGGTCTGGTCTGGTGAGGGGTCTGGTCTGGTCTGGTGAGGGGTCTGGTCTGGTGAGGGGTCTGGTCTGGTGAGGGGTCTGATGAGGGGTCTTGCCTGGTGAGTGGTCTGGTGAGGGGTCTGATGAGGGGTCTGGTCTGGTCTGGTGTGGTCTTGTGAGGGGTCTGGTCTGGTCTGGTGAGTGGTCTGGTGAATGGTCTGTTCTGGTGAGGGGTCTGGTGAGGGGTCTGGTCTGGTGAGTGTTCTGGTGACTGGTCTGGTGAGGGGTCTGGTCTGGTGAATGGTCTGGTGAGGGGTCTGGTGGGTGGTCTGGTCTGGTGATTGTTCTGGTGAGTGGTCTGGTGAGGGGTCTGGTCTGGTGAGGGGTCTGGTCTGGTCTGGTCTGGACTTGGGCATGGTCTGGTGAGGGGTCTGATGAGGGGTCTGGTCTGGTGAGGGGTCTGGACTTGGGCATGGTCTGGTGAGGGGTCTGATGAGGGGTCTGGTCTGGTGAGGGGTCTGCTATGGTCTGGTCTGGTGAGTGTTCTGGTGAGTGTTCTGGTGAGTGGTCTGGTCTGGTGAGGGGTCTGGTGACGGGTCTGGTCTGGTGAGTGTTTTGATGATTGGTCTGGTCTGTTGAGGGGTCTGGTGACTGGTCTCGTGAGGGGTCTGCTATGGTCTGGTCTGGTGAGTGTTCTGGTGAGTGTTCTGGTCTGGTGAGTGGTCTGGTCTGGTGAATGGTCTGGTTAATAGTCTGGTCTGGTGAGTGGTGTCGTGAGAGGTCTGGTGAGGGGTCTGGTTAATAGCCTGGTCTGGTGAGTGGTCTGGTGAGGGATCTGGTGAGGGGTCTGGTCTGGTCTGGTGAGTGGTCTGGAGAATGGTCTGATCTGGTGAGGGGTCTGGTGAATGGTCTGGTCTGGTGAATTCTCTGGTCTGGTGAGGGGTCTGGTCTGGTGAGTGGTCTGGTCTGGTGAATGGTCTGGTCTGGTGAGTGGTCTGATGAGGGGTCTGGTGAGTGGTCTGGTCTGGTCTGGTGAGTGGTCTGATGAGGGGTCTGGTGAGGGGTCTGGTCTGGTCTTGTGAGTGGTCTGGTGAGGGGTCTGGTCTGGTCTGGTGAGGGGTCTGGTGGGTGGTCTGGTCTGGTGATTGTTCTGGTGAGTGGTCTGGTCTGGTGAGTGGTCTGGTGAGTGGTCTGGTGAGGGGTCTGGTGAGGGGTCTGGTGAGGGTCTGGTGAGTGGTCTGGTGAGGGGTCTGGTCTGGTGAGTGTTCTGATGATTGGTCTGGTCTGGTGAGGAGTCTGGTATGGTCTGGTCTGCTGAGTGTTCTGGTGAGTGGTCTGGTGTGGTGAGTGGTCTAGTCTGGTGAATGGTCTGGTGAGGGGTCTGGTGAGTCATCTGGTGAGTGGTCTCGTGAGTGGTCTGGTGAGGGGTCTGGTTAATAGTCTGGTTAGGGGTCTGGTCCGGTCTGGTGAGTGGTCTGGTGAATGGTCTGGTCTGGTGAGGGGTCTGGTGAGTGGTCTGTTGAGGGGTCTGCTCTGGTGAGTGGTCTGGTGAATGGTCTGGTCTGGTGAGGGGTCTGGTGAGTGGTCTGTTGTCTGCTCTGGTGAGTGGTCTGGTGAGGGGTCTGGTCTGGTGAGTGGTTTGGTGAGGGGTCTGGTGAGGTGTCTGGTCTGGTAAGTGCTTTGGTCTGGTGAATGGTCTGGTCTGGTGAGTGGTCTGATGAGGGGTCTGGTCTGGTGAGTGGTCTGGTCTGGTCTGGGGAGTGGTCTGGTGAGGGGTCTGGTCTGGTGAGTGGTCTGGTGAGGGGTCTGGTCTGGTCTGGTAAGGGGTTTTGTGAGGGGTCTGGTCTGGTGAGTGGTCTGGTGTGTGGTCTGGTCTGGTGAGTGATCTGGTGAGTGGTCTGGTCTGGTCTGGGGAGTGGTCTGGTGAGGGGTCTGGTCTGGTGAGTGATCTGGTGAGTGGTCTGGTCTGGGGAGTGGTCTGGTGAGAGGTCTGGTCTGGTGAGTGGTCTGGTGTGTGGTCTGGTCTGGTGAGTGATCTAGTGAGTGGTCTGGTGAGGGGTCTGGTCTGGGGAGTGGTCTGGTGAGTGGTCTGATGAGGGGTCTGGTGGGTGGTCTGGTCTGGTGATTGTTCTGGTGAGTGGTCTGGTGAGGGGTCTGGTCTGGTGAGTGGTCTGGTGAGGGGTCTGGTGAGGGGTCTGGTTTGGTCTGGTGAGTGGTCTGATGAGGGTTCTGGTCTGGTGAGGGGTCTGGTCTGGTCTGGTCTGGTGAGTGTTCTGGTGAGTGTTCTGGTGAGTGGTCTGGTCTGGTGAGGGGTCTGGTGACGGGTCTGGTCTGGTGAGTGTTTTGATGATTGGTCTGGTCTGTTGAGGGGTCTGGTGACTGGTCTCATGAGGGGTCTGCTATGGTCTGGTCTGGTGAGTGTTCTGGTGAGTGTTCTGGTCTGGTGAGTGGTCTGGTCTGGTGAATGGTCTGGTTAATAGTCTGGTCTGGTGAGTGGTGTCGTGAGAGGTCTGGTGAGGGGTCTGGTTAATAGCCTGGTCTGGTGAGTGGTCTGGTGAGGGATCTGGTGAGGGGTCTGGTCTGGTCTGGTGAGTGGTCTGGAGAATGGTCTGATCTGGTGAGGGGTCTGGTGAATGGTCTGGTCTGGTGAATTCTCTGGTCTGGTGAGGGGTCTGGTCTGGTGAGTGGTCTGGTCTGGTGAATGGTCTGGTCTGGTGAGTGGTCTGATGAGGGGTCTGGTGAGTGGTCTGGTCTGGTCTGGTGAGTGGTCTGATGAGGGGTCTGGTCTGGTGAGTGGTCTGGTGAGGGGTCTGGTCTGGTCTTGTGAGTGGTCTGGTGAGGGGTCTGGTCCGGTCTGGTGAGTGGTCTGGTGAATGGTCTGGTCTGGTGAGGGGTCTGGTGAGTGGTCTGTTGAGGGGTCTGCTCTGGTGAGTGGTCTGGTGAATGGTCTGGTCTGGTGAGGGGTCTGGTGAGTGGTCTGTTGTCTGCTCTGGTGAGTGGTCTGGTGAGGGGTCTGGTCTGGTGAGTGGTTTGGTGAGGGGTCTGGTGAGGTGTCTGGTCTGGTAAGTGCTTTGGTCTGGTGAATGGTCTGGTCTGGTGAGTGGTCTGATGAGGGGTCTGGTCTGGTGAGTGGTCTGGTCTGGTCTGGGGAGTGGTCTGGTGAGGGGTCTGGTCTGGTGAGTGGTCTGGTGAGGGGTCTGGTCTGGTCTGGTAAGGGGTTTTGTGAGGGGTCTGGTCTGGTGAGTGGTCTGGTGTGTGGTCTGGTCTGGTGAGTGATCTGGTGAGTGCTCTGGTCTGGTCTGGGGAGTGGTCTGGTGAGGGGTCTGGTCTGGTGAGTGATCTGGTGAGTGGTCTGGTCTGGGGAGTGGTCTGGTGAGAGGTCTGGTCTGGTGAGTGGTCTGGTGTGTGGTCTGGTCTGGTGAGTGATCTAGTGAGTGGTCTGGTGAGGGGTCTGGTCTGGGGAGTGGTCTGGTGAGTGGTCTGATGAGGGGTCTGGTGGGTGGTCTGGTCTGGTGATTGTTCTGGTGAGTGGTCTGGTGAGGGGTCTGGTCTGGTGAGTGGTCTGGTGAGGGGTCTGGTCTGGTCTTGTGAGTGGTCTGGTGAGGGGTCTGGTCTGGTGAGTGGTCTGGTCTGGTCTGGGGAGTGGTCTGGTGAGGGGTCTGGTCTGGTGAGTGGTCTGGTGAGGGGTCTGGTCTGGTCTGGTAAGGGGTTTTGTGAGGGGTCTGGTCTGGTGAGTGGTCTGGTGTGTGGTCTGGTCTGGTGAGTGATCTGGTGAGTGCTCTGGTCTGGTCTGGGGAGTGGTCTGGTGAGGGGTCTGGTCTGGTGAGTGATCTGGTGAGTGGTCTGGTCTGGGGAGTGGTCTGGTGAGAGGTCTGGTCTGGTGAGTGGTCTGGTGTGTGGTCTGGTCTGGTGAGTGATCTAGTGAGTGGTCTGGTGAGGGGTCTGGTCTGGGGAGTGGTCTGGTGAGTGGTCTGATGAGGGGTCTGGTGGGTGGTCTGGTCTGGTGATTGTTCTGGTGAGTGGTCTGGTGAGGGGTCTGGTCTGGTGAGTGGTCTGGTGAGGGGTCTGGTCTGGTCTTGTGAGTGGTCTGGTGAGGGGTCTGGTCTGGTCTGGTGAGTGGTCTGATGAGGGTTCTGGTCTGGTGAGGGGTCTGGTCTGGTCTGGTCTGGTGAGTGTTCTGGTGAGTGTTCTGGTGAGTGGTCTGGTCTGGTGAGGGGTCTGGTGACGGGTCTGGTCTGGTGAGTGTTTTGATGATTGGTCTGGTCTGTTGAGGGGTCTGGTGACTGGTCTCGTGAGGGGTCTGCTATGGTCTGGTCTGGTGAGTGTTCTGGTGAGTGTTCTGGTCTGGTGAGTGGTCTGGTCTGGTGAATGGTCTGGTTAATAGTCTGATCTGGTGAGTGGTGTCGTGAGAGGTCTGGTGAGGGGTCTGGTTAATAGCCTGGTCTGGTGAGTGGTCTGGTGAGGGATCTGGTGAGGGGTCTGGTCTGGTCTGGTGAGTGGTCTGGAGAATGGTCTGATCTGGTGAGGGGTCTGGTGAATGGTCTGGTCTGGTGAATTCTCTGGTCTGGTGAGGGGTCTGGTCTGGTGAGTGGTCTGGTCTGGTGAATGGTCTGGTCTGGTGAGTGGTCTGATGAGGGGTCTGGTGAGTGGTCTGGTCTGGTCTGGTGAGTGGTCTGATGAGGGGTCTGGTCTGGTGAGTGGTCTGGTGAGGGGTCTGGTCTGGTCTTGTGAGTGGTCTGGTGAGGGGTCTGGTCCGGTCTGGTGAGTGGTCTGGTGAATGGTCTGGTCTGGTGAGGGGTCTGGTGAGTGGTCTGTTGTGGGGTCTGCTCTGGTGAGTGGTCTGGTGGTGGTCTGGTCTGGTGAGGGGTCTGGTGAGTGGTCTGTTGTCTGCTCTGGTGAGTGGTCTGGTGAGGGGTCTGGTCTGGTGAGTGGTTTGGTGAGGGGTCTGGTGAGGTGTCTGGTCTGGTAAGTGCTTTGGTCTGGTGAATGGTCTGGTCTGGTGAGTGGTCTGATGAGGGGTCTGGTCTGGTGAGTGGTCTGGTCTGGTCTGGGGAGTGGTCTGGTGAGGGGTCTGGTCTGGTGAGTGGTCTGGTGAGGGGTCTGGTCTGGTCTGGTGAAGGGGTTTTGTGAGGGGTCTGGTCTGGTGAGTGGTCTGTGTGGTCTGGTCTGGTGAGTGGTCTGGTGAGTGGTCTGGTCTGGTCTGGGGAGTGGTCTGGTGAGGGGTCTGGTCTGGTGAGTGATCTGGTGAGTGGTCTGGTCTGGGGAGTGGTCTGGTGAGAGGTCTGGTCTGGTGAGTGGTCTGGTGTGTGGTCTGGTCTGGTGAGTGATCTAGTGAGTGGTCTGGTGAGGGGTCTGGTCTGGGGGAGTGGTCTGGTGAGTGGTCTGATGAGGGGTCTGGTGGGTGGTCTGGTCTGGTGATTGTTCTGGTGAGTGGTCTGGTGAGGGGTCTGGTCTGGTGAGTGGTCTGGTGAGGGGTCTGGTCTGGTCTTGTGAGTGGTCTGGTGAGGGGTCTGGTCTGGTGAGTGGTCTGGTCTGGTCTGGGAGTGGTCTGGTGAGGGGTCTGGTCTGGTGAGTGGTCTGGTGAGGGGTCTGGTCTGGTCTGGTAAGGGGTTTCTGTGAGGGGTCTGGTCTGGTGGTGGTCTGGTGGTCTGGTCTGGTCTGGTGAGTGATCTGGTGAGTGGTCTGGTCTGGTCTGGGGAGTGGTCTGGTGAGGGGTCTGGTCTGGTGAGTGATCTGGTGAGTGGTCTCTGGTCTGGTCTGGGAGTGGTCTGGTGAGAGGTCTGGTCTGGTGAGTGGTCTGGTGTGTGGTCTGGTCTGGTGAGTGATCTAGTGAGTGGTCTGGTGAGGGGTCTGGTCTGGGAGTGGTCTGGTGAGTGGTCTGATGAGGGGTCTGGTGGGTGGTCTGGTCTGGTGATTGTCTGGTGAGTGGTCTGGTGAGGGGTCTGGTCTGGTGAGTGGTCTGGTGAGGGGTCTGGTCTGGTCTGGTGAGTGGTCTGGTGAGGGTCTGGTCTGGTCTGGTGAGTGGTCTGATGAGGGTTCTGGTCTGGTGAGGGGTCTGGTCTGGTCTGGTCTGGTGAGTGTTCTGGTGAGTGTTCTGGTGAGTGGTCTGGTCTGGTGAGGGGTCTGGTGACGTCTGGTCTGGTCTGGTGAATGTTTTGATGATTGGTCTGGTCTGTTGAGGGGTCTGGTGACTGGTCTGGTGAGGGGTCTGCTATGGTCTGGTCTGGTGAGTGTTCTGGTGAGTGTTCTGGTCTGGTGAGTGGTCTGGTCTGGTGAATGGTCTGGTTAATAGTCTGGTCTGGTGAGTGGTGTCGTGAGAGGTCTGGTGAGGGGTCTGGTTAATAGCCTGGTCTGGTGAGTGGTCTGGTGAGGGATCTGGTGAGGGTCTGGTCTGGTCTGGTGAGTGGTCTGGAGAATGGTCTGATCTGGTGAGGGGTCTGGTGAATGGTCTGGTCTGGTGAATTCTCTGGTCTGGTGAGGGGGTCTGGTCTGGTGAGTGGTCTGGTCTGGTGAATGGTCTGGTCTGGTGAGTGGTCTGATGAGGGGTCTGGTGAGTGGTCTGGTCTGGTCTGGTGAGTGGTCTGATGGGGGTCTGGTCTGGTGAGTGGTCTGGTGAGGGGTCTGGTCTGGTCTTGTGAGTGGTCTGGTGAGGGGTCTGGTCTGGTGAGTGGTCTGGTGAATGGTCTGGTCTGGTGAGGGTCTGGTGAGTGGTCTGTTGAGGGGTCTGCTCTGGTGAGTGGTCTGGTCTGGTGAGGGGTCTGGTGAGTGGTCTGTTGTCTGGTCTGGTGAGTGGTCTGGTGAGGGGTCTGGTCTGGTGAGGGTCTGGTGAGGGGTCTGGTGAGGGTGTCTGGTCTGGTAAGTGGTTTGGTCTGGTGATGGTCTGGTCTGGTGAGTGGTCTGGTGAGGGTCTGGTCTGGTGAGTGGTCTGGTCTGGTCTGGGGAGTGGTCTGGTGAGGGGTCTGGTCTGGTGAGTGGTCTGGTGAGGGGTCTGGTCTGGTCTGGTGAGGGGTTTCTGAGGGGTCTGGTCTGGTGAGTGGTCTGGTGTGTGGTCTGGTCTGGTGAGTGATCTGGTGAGTGCTCTGGTCTGGTCTGGTGAGTGGTCTGGTGAGGGGTCTGGTCTGGTGAGTGATCTGGTGAGTGGTCTGGTCTGGGGAGTGGTCTGGTGAGGGGTCTGGTCTGGTGAGTGGTCTGGTGTGGTCTGGTCTGGTGAGTGATCTAGTGAGTGGTCTGGTGAGGGGTCTGGTCTGGGAGTGGTCTGGTCTGGTGAGTGGTCTGATGAGGGGTCTGGTGGGTGGTCTGGTCTGGTGATTGTTCTGGTGAGTGGTCTGGTGAGGGGTCTGGTCTGGTGAGTGGTCTGGTGAGGGGTCTGGTCTGGTCTTGTGAGTGGTCTGGTGAGGGGTCTGGTCTGGTCTGGTGAGGGTCTGATGGGGTTCTGGTCTGGTGAGGGGTCTGGTCTGGTCTGGTCTGGTGAGTGTTCTGGTGAGGTCTGGTGGTCTGGTCTGGTGAGGGGTCTGGTGACGGGTCTGGTCTGGTGAGTGTTTTGATGATTGGTCTGGTCTGTTGAGGGGTCTGGTGACTGGTCTGGTGAGGGGTCTGCTATGGTCTGGTCTGGTGAGTGTTCTGGTGAGTGTTCTGGTCTGGTGAGTGGTCTGGTCTGGTGAATGGTCTGGTTAATAGTCTGGTCTGGTGAGTGGTGTCGTGAGAGGTCTGGTGAGGGGTCTGGTTAATAGCCTGGTCTGGTGAGTGGTCTGGTGAGGGATCTGGTGAGGGGTCTGGTCTGGTCTGGTGAGTGGTCTGGAGAATGGTCTGATCTGGTGAGGGGTCTGGTGAATGGTCTGGTCTGGTGAATTCTCTGGTCTGGTGAGGGTCTGGTCTGGTGAGTGGTCTGGTCTGGTGAATGGTCTGGTCTGGTGAGTGGTCTGATGAGGGGTCTGGTGAGTGGTCTGGTCTGGTCTGGTGAGTGGTCTGATGAGGGTCTGGTCTGGTGAGTGGTCTGGTGAGGGGTCTGGTCTGGTCTTGTGAGTGGTCTGGTGAGGGGTCTGGTCTGGTCTGGTGAGTGGTCTGATGGGGGTCTGGTGGGTGGTCTGGTCTGGTGATTGTTCTGGTGAGTGGTCTGGTCTGGTGAGTGGTCTGGTGAGTGGTCTGGTGAGGGTTCTGGTCTGGTGAGGGGTCTGGTGAGGGGTCTGGTGAGGGTCTGGTGAGTGGTCTGGTGAGGGTCTGGTCTGGTGAGTGTTCTGGTGATTGGTCTGGTCTGGTGGGAGTCTGGTATGGTCTGGTCTGCTGAGTGTTCTGGTGAGTGGTCTGGTCTGGTGAGTGGTCTAGTCTGGTGAATGGTCTGGTGAGGGGTCTGGTGAGTCATCTGGTGAGTGGTCTCGTGAGTGGTCTGGTGAGGGGTCTGGTTAATAGTCTGGTCTTAGGGGTCTGGTCTGGTCTGGGAGTGGTCTGGTGAGGGGTCTGGTCTGGTCTGGTGAGTGGTCTGTTGAGGGGTCTGGTCTGCTCTGGTGAGTGGTCTGGTGTGGTCTGGTCTGGTGAATGGTCTGGTCTGGTGAGTGGTCTGTTGTCTGGTCTGGTGAATGGTCTGAGTGGTCTGGTGAGGGGTCTGGTCTGGTGAGTGGTCTGGTCTGGTGAGGGGTCTGGTGAGGGTCTGGTCTGGTGAGTGGTCTGGTCTGGTGAATGGTCTGGTCTGGTGAGTGGTCTGGTGAGGGGTCTGGTCTGGTGAGTGGTCTGGTGTGGGTGGTCTGGTCTGGTGAGTGGTCTGATGAGGGGTCTGGTCTGGTGAGTGGTCTGGTGAGGGGTCTGGTCTGGTCTGGTGAGGGGTTTTGTGAGGGGTCTGGTCTGGTGAGTGGTCTGGTGTGTGGTCTGGTCTGGTGAGTGGTCTGGTGAGTGGTCTGGTCTGGTCTGGGGAGTGGTCTGGTGAGGGGTGGTCTGGTCTGGTGAGTGGTCTGGTGAGGGGTCTGGTCTGGTGAGTGGTCTGGTGAGGGGTCTGGTCTGGTCTGGTGAGTGGTCTGGTGAGGTCTGGTCTGGTCTGGTCTGGTGAGTGGTCTGGTCTGGTGAGGGTTGGTCTGGGGGTCTGGTCTGGTGAGTCTGGTCTGGTGAGTGGTCTGGTCTGTGTGGTCTGGTCTGGTGAGTGGTCTGTTGTCTGCTCTGGTGAGTGGTCTGGTGAGGGGTCTGGTCTGGTGAGTGAGGGGTCTGGTGAGGTGTCTGGTCTGGGTCTGGTCTGGTGAATGGTCTGGTCTGGTGAGTGGTCTGGTGAGGGGGTCTGGTCTGGTGAGTGGTCTGGTCTGGTCTGGGGAATGGTCTGGTGAGGGGTCTGGTCTGGTGAGTGGTCTGGTGAGGGGTCTGGTCTGGTCTGGTAAGGGGTTTTGTGAGGGGGTCTGGTCTGGTGAGTGGTCTGTGTGTGGTCTGGTCTGGTGAGTGTCTGGTGAGTGGGTCTGGTCTGGGGAGTGGTCTGGTGAGGGGTCTGGTCTGGTGAGTCTGGTCTGGTGAGTGGTCTGGTCTGGTGAATGGTCTGGTGAGTGGTCTGGTCTGGTGAGTGGTCTGGTCTGGTGAGTGTCTAGTGAGTGGTCTGGTGAGGGTCTGGTAGTGGTCTGGTGAGAGGTCTGGTGAGTGGTCTGTAAGGGGGTGAGGGGTCTGGTGGGTGGTCTGGTGAGTGGTCTGGTGAGTGGTCTGGTGAGTGGTCTGGTCTGGTGAGGGTGGTCTGGTGACTTGGTCTGGTCTGGTCTGGTGAGTGGTCTGGTCTGGTGAGGGGTCTGGTCTGGTCTGGTCTTGAGTGGTCTGATGAGGGTTCTGGTCTGGTGAGGGGTCTGGTCTGGTCTGGTCTGGTGAGTGTTCTGGTGAGTGTTCTGGTGAGTGGTCTGGTCTGGTGAGGGGTCTGGTGACGGGTCTGGTCTGGTGAGTGTTTTGATGATTGGTCTGGTCTGTTGAGGGGTCTGGTGACTGGTCTGGTGAGGGGTCTGCTATGGTCTGGTCTGGTGAGTGTTCTGGTGAGTGTTCTGGTCTGGTGAGTGGTCTGGTCTGGTGAATGGTCTGGTTAATAGTCTGGTCTGGTGAGTGGTGTCGTGAGAGGTCTGGTGAGGGGTCTGGTTAATAGCCTGGTCTGGTGAGTGGTCTGGTGAGGGATCTGGTGAGGGGTCTGGTCTGGTCTGGTGAGTGGTCTGGAGAATGGTCTGATCTGGTGAGGGGTCTGGTGAATGGTCTGGTCTGGTGAATTCTCTGGTCTGGTGAGGGGTCTGGTCTGGTGAGTGGTCTGGTCTGGTGAATGGTCTGGTCTGGTGAGTGGTCTGATGAGGGGTCTGGTGAGTGGTCTGGTCTGGTCTGGTGAGTGGTCTGATGAGGGGTCTGGTCTGGTGAGTGGTCTGGTGAGGGGTCTGGTCTGGTCTTGTGAGTGGTCTGGTGAGGGGTCTGGTCTGGTCTGGTGAGGGGTCTGGTGGGTGGTCTGGTCTGGTGATTGTTCTGGTGAGTGGTCTGGTCTGGTGAGTGGTCTGGTGAGTGGTCTGGTGAGGGTTCTGGTCTGGTGAGGGGTCTGGGTGAGGGGTCTGGTGAGGGTCTGGTGAGTGGTCTGGTGAGGGGTCTGGTCTGGTGAGTGTTCTGATGATTGGTCTGGTCTGGTGAGGAGTCTGGTATGGTCTGGTCTGCTGAGTGTTCTGGTGAGTGGTCTGGTGTGGTGAGTGGTCTAGTCTGGTGAATGGTCTGGTGAGGGGTCTGGTGAGTCATCTGGTGAGTGGTCTCGTGAGTGGTCTGGTGAGGGGTCTGGTTAATAGTCTGTTTAGGGGTCTGGTCCGGTCTGGTGAGTGGTCTGGTGAATGGTCTGGTCTGGTGAGGGGTCTGGTGAGTGGTCTGTTGAGGCGTCTGTTGAGGGGTCTGTGAGTGGTCTGGTGAGTGGGTCTGGTGAGGGTCTGGTCTGGTGAGTGGTCTGGTGAGGGGTCTGGTCTGGTGAGTGGTTTGGTGTCTGGTGAGGTGTCTGGTCTGGTAAGTGGTCTGGTCTGGTGAATGGTCTGGTCTGGTGAGTGGTCTGATGAGGGGTCTGGTCTGGTGAGTGGTCTGGTCTGGTCTGGGGAGTGGTCTGGTGAGGGGTCTGGTCTGGTGAGTGGTCTGGTGAGGGGTCTGGTCTGGTCTGGTAAGGGGTTTTGTGAGGGGTCTGGTCTGGTGAGTGGTCTGGTGTGTGGTCTGGTCTGGTGAGTGATCTGTGAGTGGTCTGGTCTGGTCTGGGGAGTGGTCTGGTGAGGGGTCTGGTCTGGTGAGTGATCTGGTGAGTGGTCTGGTCTGGGTGAGTGGTCTGGTGAGGGGTCTGGTCTGGTGAGTGGTCTGATGAGGTTCTGGTCTGGTGAGGGGTCTGGTCTGGTGAGTGGTCTGGTGAGGGGTCTGGTGAGGGGTCTGGTCTGGTGAGTCTGGTCTGGTGAGGGGTCTGGTGAGGGGTCTGGTCTGGTGGTGGTCTGGTGAGTGGTCTGGTGAGGGGTCTGGTCTGGTCTGGTGAGTGGTCTGGTGATGGTCTGGTCTGGTGAGGGGTCTGGTGAGGGGTCTGGTCTGGTGAGTGTTCTGGTCTGGTCTGGTGAGGGGTCTGGTCTGGTGAATGGTCTGGTGAGGGGTCTGGTGGGTGGTCTGGTGAGGGGTCTGGTCTGGTGAGGGGTCTGGAGGGGTCTGGACTTGGGCATGGTCTGGTGAGGGGTCTGGTCTTGTCTGGTCTGGTGAATGTTTTGGTGATTGGTCTGGTCTGTTGAGGGGTCTGGTGACTGGTCTGAGGGGTCTGAGTGGTCTGGTCTGGTGAGTGTTCTGGTGAGTGGTCTGGTCTGGTGAGGGGTCTGGTGAGGGGTCTGGTCTGGTGAGTGTTTTGATGATTGGTCTGGTCTGTTGAGGGGTCTGGTGACTGGTCTGGTGAGGGGTCTGCTGATGGTCTGGTCTGGTGAGTGTTCTGGTGAGTGTTCTGGTCTGGTGAGTGGTCTGGTCTGGTGAATGGTCTGTTAATAGTCTGGTCTGGTGAGTGGGTCTGAGAGGTCTGGTGAGGGGTCTGGTTAATAGCCTGGTCTGGTGAGTGGTCTGGTGAGGGATCTGGTGAGGGGTCTGGTCTGGTCTGGTGAGTGGTCTGGAGAATGGTCTGATCTGGTGAGGGGTCTGGTGAATGGTCTGGTCTGGTGAATTCTCTGGTCTGGTGAGGGGTCTGGTCTGGTGAGTGGTCTGGTCTGGTGAATGGTCTGGTCTGGTGAGTGGTCTGATGAGGGGTCTGGTGAGTGGTCTGGTCTGGTCTGGTGAGTGGTCTGATGAGGGGTCTGGTCTGGTGAGTGGTCTGGTGAGGGGTCTGGTCTGGTCTTGTGAGTGGTCTGGTGAGGGGTCTGGTCTGGTGAGTGGTCTGATGAGGGGTCTGGTGGGTGGTCTGGTCTGGTGATTGTTCTGGTGAGTGGTCTGGTCTGGTGAGTGGTCTGGTGAGTGGTCTGGTGAGGGGTCTGGTCTGGTGAGGGGTCTGGTGAGGGGTCTGGTGAGGGTCTGGTGAGTGGTCTGGTGAGGGGTCTGGTCTGGTGAGTGTTCTGATGATTGGTCTGGTCTGGTGAGGGGTCTGGTCTTGTCTGGTCTGGTGAATGTTTTGATGATTGGTCTGGTCTGTTGAGGGGTCTGGTGACTGGTCTGGTGAGGGGTCTGCTATGGTCTGGTCTGGTGAGTGTTCTGGTGAGTGTTCTGGTCTGGTGAGTGGTCTGGTCTGGTGAATGGTCTGGTTAATAGTCTGGTCTGGTGAGTGGTGTCGTGAGAGGTCTGGTGAGGGGTCTGGTTAATAGCCTGGTCTGGTGAGGGATCTGGTGAGGGGTCTGGTCTGGTCTGGTGAGTGGTCTGGAGAATGGTCTGATCTGGTGAGGGGTCTGGTGAATGGTCTGGTCTGGTGAATTCTCTGGTCTGGTGAGGGGTCTGGTCTGGTGAGTGGTCTGGTCTGGTGAATGGTCTGGTCTGGTGAGTGGTCTGATGAGGTGTCTGGTGAGTGGTCTGGTCTGGTCTGGTGAGTGGTCTGATGAGGGGTCTGGTCTGGTGAGTGGTCTGGTGAGGGGTCTGGTCTGGTCTTGTGAGTGGTCTGGTGAGGGGTCTGGTCTGGTCTGGTGAGTGGTCTGATGAGGGGTCTGGTGGGTGGTCTGGTCTGGTGATTGTTCTGGTGAGTGGTCTGGTCTGGTGAGTGGTCTGGTGAGTGGTCTGGTGAGGGGTCTGGTCTGGTGAGGGGTCTGGTGAGGGGTCTGGTGAGGGTCTGGTGAGTGGTCTGGTGAGGGGTCTGGTCTGCTGAGTGTTCTGGTGAGTGGTCTGGTGTGGTGAGTGGTCTAGTCTGGTGAATGGTCTGGTGAGCGGTCTGGTGAGTCATCTGGTGAGTGGTCTCGTGAGTGGTCTGGTGAGGGGTCTGGTTAATAGTCTGGTTAGGGGTCTGGTCCGGTCTGGTGAGTGGTCTGGTGAATGGTCTGGTCTGGTGAGGGGTCTGGTGAGTGGTCTGTTGAGGCGTCTGTTGAGGGGTCTGCTCTGGTGAGTGGTCTGGTGAGGGGTCTGGTCTGGTGAGTGGTTTGGTGAGGGGTCTGGTGAGGTGTCTGGTCTGGTAAGTGGTCTGGTCTGGTGAATGGTCTGGTCTGGTGAGTGGTCTGATGAGGGGTCTGGTCTGGTGAGTGGTCTGGTCTGGTCTGGGGAGTGGTATGGTGAGGGGTCTGGTCTGGTGAGTGGTCTGGTGAGGGGTCTGGTCTGGTCTGGTAAGGGGTTTTGTGAGGGGTCTGGTCTGGTGAGTGGTCTGGTGTGTGGTCTGGTCTGGTGAGTGATCTGGTGAGTGGTCTGGTCTGGTCTGGGGAGTGGTCTGGTGAGGGGTCTGGTCTGGTGAGTGATCTGGTGAGTGGTCTGGTCTGGGGAGTGGTCTGGTGAGGGGTCTGGTCTGGTGAGTGGTCTGGTGTGTGGTCTGGTCTGGTGAGTGATCTGGTGACTGGTCTGGTGAGGGGTCTGCTATGGTCTGGTCTGGTGAGTGTTCTGGTGAGTGGTCTGGTCTGGTGAGGGGTCTGGTGACGGGTCTGGTCTGGTGAGTGTTTTGATGATTGGTCTGGTCTGTTGAGGGGTCTGGTGACTGGTCTGGTGAGGGGTCTGCTATGGTCTGGTCTGGTGAGTGTTCTGGTGAGTGTTCTGGTGAGTGTTCTGGTCTGGTGAGTGGTCTGGTCTGGTGAATGGTCTGGTTAATAGTCTGGTCTGGTGAGTGGTGTCGTGAGAGGTCTGGTGAGGGGTCTGGTTAATAGCCTGGTATGGTGAGTGGTCTGGTGAGGAATCTGGTGAGGGGTCTGGTCTGGTCTGGTGAGTGGTCTGATCTGGTGAGGTGTCTGTTGAATGGTCTGGTCTGGTGAATTCTCTGGTCTGGTGAGGGGTCTGGTCTGGTGAGTGGTCTGGTCTGGTCTGGTGAGTGGTCTGATGAGGGGTCTGGTCTGGTGAGTGGTCTGGTGAGGGGTCTGGTCTGGTCTTGTGAGTGGTCTGGTGAGGGGTCTGGTCTGGTCTGGTGAGTGGTCTGATGAGGGGTCTGGTGGGTGGTCTGGTCTGGTGATTGTTCTGGTGAGTGGTCTGGTCTGGTGAGTGGTCTGGTGAGTGGTCTGGTGAGGGGTCTGGTCTGGTGAGGGGTCTGGTCTGTTGAGGGGTCTGGTGAGGGGTCTGGTGAGGGGTCTGGTCTGGTGAGTGGTCTGGTCTGGTGAGTGTTCTGATGATTGGTCTGGTCTGGTGAGGAGTCTGGTATGGTCTGGTCTGCTGAGTGTTCTGGTGAGTGGTCTGGTGTGGTGAGTGGTCTAGTCTGGTGAATGGTCTGGTGAGGGGTCTGGTGAGTCATCTGGTGAGTGGTCTCGTGAGTGGTCTGGTGAGGGGTCTGGTTAATAGTCTGGTTAGGGGTCTGGTCCGGTCTGGTGAGTGGTCTGGTGAATGGTCTGGTCTGGTGAGGGGTCTGGTGAGTGGTCTGTTGAGGCGTCTGTTGAGGGGTCTGCTCTGGTGAGTGGTCTGGTGAGGGGTCTGGTCTGGTGAGTGGTTTGGTGAGGGGTCTGGTGAGGTGTCTGGTCTGGTAAGTGGTCTGGTCTGGTGAATGGTCTGGTCTGGTGAGTGGTCTGATGAGGGGTCTGGTCTGGTGAGTGGTCTGGTCTGGTCTGGGGAGTGGTCTGGTGAGGGGTCTGGTCTGGTGAGTGGTCTGGTGAGGCGTCTGGTCTGGTCTGGTAAGGGGTTTTGTGAGGGGTCTGGTCTGGTGAGTGGTCTGGTGTGTGGTCTGGTCTGGTGAGTGATCTGGTGAGTGGTCTGGTCTGGTCTGGGGAGTGGTCTGGTGAGGGGTCTGGTCTGGTGAGTGATCTGGTGAGTGGTCTGGTCTGGGGAGTGGTCTGGTGAGGGGTCTGGTCTGGTGAGTGGTCTGGTGTGTGGTCTGGTCTGGTGAGTGATCTGGTGACTGGTCTGGTGAGGGGTCTGCTATGGTCTGGTCTGGTGAGTGTTCTGGTGAGTGTTCTGGTGAGTGGTCTGGTCTGGTGAGGGGTCTGGTGACGGGTCTGGTCTGGTGAGTGTTTTGATGATTGGTCTGGTCTGTTGAGGGGTCTGGTGACTGGTCTGGTGAGGGGTCTGCTATGGTCTGGTCTGGTGAGTGTTCTGGTGAGTGTTCTGGTGAGTGTTCTGGTCTGGTGAGTGGTTTGGTCTGGTGAATGGTCTGGTTAATAGTCTGGTCTGGTGAGTGGTGTCGTGAGAGGTCTGGTGAGGGGTCTGGTTAATAGCCTGGTCTGGTGAGTGGTCTGGTGAGGGATCTGGTGAGGGGTCTGGTCTGGTCTGGTGAGTGGTCTGGAGAATGGTCTGATCTGGTGAGGGGTCTGGTGAATGGTCTGGTCTGGTGAATTCTCTGGTCTGGTGAGGGGTCTGGTCTGGTGAGTGGTCTGGTCTGGTGAATGGTCTGGTCTGGTGAGTGGTCTGATGAGGGGTCTGGTGAGTGGTCTGGTCTGGTCTGGTGAGTGGTCTGATGAGGGGTCTGGTCTGGTGAGTGGTCTGGTGAGGGGTCTGGTCTGGTCTTGTGAGTTGTCTGGTGAGGGGTCTGGTCTGGTCTGGTGAGTGGTCTGATGAGGGGTCTGGTGGGTGGTCTGGTCTGGTGATTGTTCTGGTGAGTGGTCTGGTCTGGTGAGTGGTCTGGTGAGTGGTCTGGTGAGGGGTCTGGTCTGGTGAAGGGTCTGGTCTGGTGAGGGGTCTGGTGAGGGGTCTGGTGAGGGGTCTGGTGAGGGGTCTGGTCTGGTGAGTGGTCTGGTGAGGGGTCTGGTCTGGTGAGTGTTCTGATGATTGGTCTGGTCTGGTGAGGAGTCTGGTATGGTCTGGTCTGCTGAGTGTTCTGGTGAGTGGTCTGGTGTGGTGAGTGGTCTAGTCTGGTGAATGGTCTGGTGAGTCATCTGGTGAGTGGTCTCGTGAGTGGTCTGGTGAGGGGTCTGGTTAATAGTCTGGTTAGGGGTCTGGTCCGGTCTGGTGAGTGGTCTGGTGAATGGTCTGGTCTGGTGAGGGGTCTGGTGAGTGGTCTGTTGAGGCGTCTGTTGAGGGGTCTGCTCTGGTGAGTGGTCTGGTGAGAGGTCTGGTCTGGTGAGTGGTTTGGTGAGGGGTCTGGTGAGGTGTCTGGTCTGGTAAGTGGTCTGGTCTGGTGAATGGTCTGGTCTGGTGAGTGGTCTGATGAGGGGTCTGGTCTGGTGAGTGGTCTGGTCTGGTCTGGGGAGTGGTCTGGTGAGGGGTCTGGTCTGGTGAGTGGTCTGGTAAGGGGTCTGGTCTGGTCTGGTAAGGGGTTTTGTGAGGGGTCTGGTCTGGTGAGTGGTCTGGTGTGTGGTCTGGTCTGGTGAGTGATCTGGTGAGTGGTCTGGTCTTGTCTGGGGAGTGGTCTGGTGAGGGGTCTGGTCTGGTGAGTGATCTGGTGAGTGGTCTGGTCTGGGGAGTGGTCTGGTGAGGGGTCTGGTCTGGTGAGTGGTCTGGTGTGTGGTCTGGTCTGGTGAGTGATCTAGTGAGTGGTCTGGTGAGGGGTCTGGTCTGGGGAGTGGTCTGGTGAGTGGTCTGGTGGGTGATCTGGTCTGGTGATTGTTCTGGTGAGTGGTCTGGTGAGGGGTCTTGTCTGGTGAGGGGTCTGGTCTGATGAGTGGTCTGGTGAGGGGTCTGGTCTGGTCTGGTGAGTGGTATGGTCTGGTGAGGGGTCTGGTCTGGTCTGGTGAGGGGTTTTGTGAGGGGTCTGGTCTGGTGAGTGGTCTGGTGTGTGGTCTGGTCTGGTGAGTGATCTGGTGAGTGGTCTGGTCTGGGGAGTGGTCTGGTGAGGGGTCTGGTCTGGTGAGTGATCTGGTGAGTGGTCTGGTCTGGGGAGTGGTCTGGTGAGGGGTCTGGTCTGGTGAGTGGTCTGGTGTGTGGTCTGGTCTGGTGAGTGATCTAGTGAGTGGTCTGGTGAGGGGTCTGGTCTGGGGAGTGGTCTGGTGAGTGGTCTGGTGGGTGCTCTGGTCTGGTGATTGTTCTGGTGAGTGGTCTGGTGAGGGGTCTTGTCTGGTGAGGGGTCTGGTCTGATGAGTGGTCTGGTGAGGGGTCTGGTCTGGTGAGTGGTATGGTCTGGTGAGGGGTCTGGTCTGGTCTGGTGAGTGGTCTGGTGAGTGGTCTGGTGAGGGGTCTGGTCTGGTGAGGGGTCTGGTCTGGTCTGGTGAGGGGTCTGGTCTGGTGAGTGGTCTGGTTTGGTGAGGGGTCTGGTCTGGTGAGGGGTCTGGTCTGGTGAGGGGTCTGGTCTGGTGAGTGGTCTGGTGAGTGGTCTGGTGAGGGGTCTGGTCTGGTGAGGGGTCTGGTCTGGTGAGGGGTCTGGTCTGGTGAGTGGTCTGGTGAGGGGTCTGGTCTGGTGAGGGGTCTGGTCTGGTGAGTGGTCTGGTGAGTGGTCTGGTGAGTGGTCTGGTGAGGGGTCTGGTCTGGTCTGGTGAGGGGTCTTCATAGAGCTCAACTCTTCCTGACTTTTCTTCTACCACCTGGAACTGCCTCTGTTCTCTGGACATCCTCTCTAACACTAGTTGTCCCCGCTATGTACCTTGTATGTATTTTGGTATTCAAATACATCTGTCTTTCCATCTTTGTGTGTCTGTGTTTTGTCTTGACCTCTGTCTTGTTGGGACAATGTGGTGTCCTGCCTCTTCCAGGCCTTCTGAGGTTCTTCACTTTAATATGATGCTACTACCTGTTGTACACTGATTCAATTGACATCAGTAGTGACTTTAGTAGTGACTTCAGTAGTGCTACTGTGGTCTAAGAGTAGTGCTAGAATTGCATATCTTTGTGTGAGTGAGTGTTGTGTGTGTACCTGTCTGAACTCGGCGCTATCCTTGTGAACAAGAACATTACAGAGATATATGAACAGTGCCCATACTTGTTTGAGTGACATTTATTTTAATGGATCTTCATCTGTCCCTTACTCCCTGTTCAACGTGAAAATAAATATTGTGAGTTTAACTGGCATAGCTGTGTGTGCATGTGTGTCTGTGTTTCCATTAATTATTGATAGCAGAAGCTTGCAGATTGCGCATGTGCTAGCTGAAAGTGTTGCTAAGCGAATGCTTTAGCATGTTAGAGAAAGACAGAGGAGAGCGGGAGGGAGCGAGAGAGAGACAAAACACAAAGAGATTGAGAAACCGAGAGACAAGCGAGAGAGATACACCTGTAGCGTCTCCTACTTTTAGCTCTGTTAGCAATAGCACCTTCAGCAATCTTCTCTTCCTAAACTAACTAGGGAGAAAGACTGAGAGAAGAGGAGGGAGACAGACTGAAAGAAGAGGAGGAGGACAGGGAGAGAAGGAGCGAAGAGGAGCAGGAGGACAGGGAGAGAAGGAGCGAACAAGAGCACTTGATAGTGAGGAAGCTTACTGACGAGTGAGAGATTATCACAGAAATAACAGATGAAGAGAAAAATGGAGAGAAGGTGTGAGACATAGAATGAGAGGAGAAAGAATGGACAGACCGAGACAGATATACTCTGCCAGTGGTGTATGTGGTAAGATGATGAGTCGTCAAGCTTACTTCTACCGGGTTCCTCCTCAGGAGCTGCACAGGAGGAGCCAGCAGGACCCCACCAAGACTAAGGCCCTGCAGACTGTCATTGATATGAAGGTAAGTCTTACTTGTTGATAGGCCCACATTTAAGTCAGACGGCAACAGTAGTTCATCTAATGATCTGGTATCAGTTTCATAGTGAAACAGAGTGAAATATTGATAGCCTGTAAGGTGAGCACAGTTGATTATCTCACTGAATTCAGGAAAGATCACATTACAAACGAGCATACACATTGTTACAACACACAAACACACACACACACACACACACACACACACACACACACACACACACACACACACACACACACACACACACACACACACCAGTTTAAGAGTGATTGTGTGTTGACTAGGGTCTATATGGGTCCGTGTCCAGGGAAAGACATATTGGCCCATCCAGAGTAGAGCACTTATTCAATTTGTTTCAAATGTCACATATGGAAGCTTTCACTCTCATCTCAGGCCTTTGAAGTCAGTAGGAGCTGTGAAAAATGCAGTTGACTCCACATGCAAGCACACACACACACACACACACACACACACACACACACACACACACACACACACACACACACACACACACACACACACACACACACACACACACACACACACACACACTTTGTTTTAATTCAGCACATGCCTCTACCAAGTGTGGTTTATTGCTAAACCACAGTTATTTTTCACACATTTTACCATTTGTCCTCCCATTTAAAGATCGCACATTTTAGGAGGAGGAAGTGGCTTTAGTTCTTCATTGCTGAGGGAATAGTAGAGGGAAACAATCAAATAAACATTGATATAAGCAGAAGAACCAGTCAGATTAGAGTCAGATGTTTTCTATGGTGATGGTTAGAGGTTGGTACACAGAGTGTGTGTAAGGTTCTGTGTGTTATGTTCTGTGTGTAAGGTTCTGTTTGTTATGTTCTGTGTGTTATGTTCTGTGTGTTATGTTCTGTGTATAAGGTTCTGTGTGTAAGGTTCTGTGTGTTATGTTCTGTGTATTATGTTCTGTGTGTAAGGTTTTGTGTGTTATGTTCTGTGTGTAAGGTTCTGTGTGTTATGTTCTGTGTATTATGTTCTGTGTGTTATGTTCTGTGTGTTATGTTCTGTGTGTAAGGTTCTGTGTGTAAAGTTCTGTGTGTAAGGTTCTGTGTGTTATGTTCTGTGTATTATGTTCTGTGTGTAAGGTTCTGTGTGTAAGGTTCTGTGTTTTAGTCATGCGAGCAAGTGTTGTGACTTCTGAGTGAATAAAATGTGTGCAATGTTGTAATTAGTGTTTTATTTTGTTGTTTGTGGCAATGTGTGTGTTATGTTGTTGGTGCTGAGACATGTGTTGTAATGAGGGTCTGAGACGTGTGTATTTGTGTTGTGTGATTTCAGACCACAGCACCCCCTTTCTGTTTTGATCCTGATGTTATCTGGCAGGTACAGTAGTAGTAACAGTGGTTGTTCCTCATCCCTCGTCTAATCTTCTCAATTTTCCTCTCATGGCAATCCTCAATACATGACACACCTCTACAGTGTGTAATACAGTCTTTATCAATCCTCAATACATGACACACCTCTACAGTGTGTAATACAGTCTTTATCAATCCTCAATACATGACACACCTCTACAGTGTGTAATACAGTCTTTATCAATCCTCAATACATGACACACCTCTACAGTGTGTAATACAGTCTTTATCAATCCTCAATACATGACACACCTCTACAGTGTGTAATACAGTCTTTATCAATCCTCAATACATGACACACCTCTACAGTGTGTAATACAGTCTTTATCAATCCTCAATACATGACACACCTCTACAGTGTAATACAGTCTTTATCAATCCTCAATACATGACACACCTCTACAGTGTGTAATACAGTCTTTATCAATCCTCAATACATGACACACCTCTACAGTGTGTAATACAGTCTTTATCTAACCTCAATACATGACACACCTCTACAGTGTGTAATACAGTCTTTATCAATCCTCAATACATGACACACCTCTACAGTGTGTAATACAGTCTTTATCTAACCTCAATACATGACACACCTCTACAGTGTGTAATACAGTCTTTATCTAACCTCAATACATGACACACCTCTACAGTGTGTAATACAGTCTTTATCAATCCTCAATGTGTATTGTCTCTACTGCAGGCTGTGATTTGTACCTGTGTGTCCGTCACTATTCTCTTCCTGCACGTTGGTTTCTAACCCCAGACAGTTCGGAATAAATCATGATGATATTCTGCATCCCAAAATGAACTGAACATGGGGTAGAAATCATAATTAATGTGTTGGAAATGGCCTTTACAATCACGTTTTGCCAAAACTGGAACTTTCTTTGTGTTGAGTATGACCCACTATTTTCTGTATAGGTTATTTTCACTTCCTTGGTTTATTGGTGTGTAATCTCTGTGTGGCTTCTGTACATGGTGTGTTTTGTCAGATTTGAGAGGAACACATGAAATGATGCACGTTGCTGCTGCTGTGTTGCTGCTCTGGATTCGTCTGCTTTGTGTGTCTTTCTCTGCATGTGTATTCATATAGCTACTGTAACACACAGACTGTAACACAAAGACTAGCTTGAGGCAAGGGGTGTGTGTGTGTGGGGTGGATGTGTGTGTGAGCATAGGTTTGTGAATTGGGTGTAGGCATGCAGGATGTAAAATCGTGTGTGTGTGTATGCAGTATACCATAGTGTATGTTGGGGCGTCTGTGGAGGATGTCAGTAGAGTTGTAGTAATGGAGGTCAGATGGTTGAATGCAGACTGAGGTTTCTACCGATGCCATCATACAATCTGCTTCCATTTATTCCATTACCTTCTCGTCTTCTCCAAGGTTTACCATTTAACGTGTGTCTGATCTTATGGAGCTCAACAAGCTCAGGACCTTTCCCGTTCCCTCATAGATACTGTGCACGCCGGAATAAATACAACCTGCTTTGTCGCTATACAGAACTCTGGCCTTTATCCACCCATTCCTATTCAGGCCAGTCACTGGTTCAGAACAAATACAACCTGCTTTGTCGCTATACAGAACTCTGGCCTTTATCCACCCATTCCTATTCAGGCCAGTCACTGGTTCAGAACAAATACAACCTGCTTTGTCGCTATACAGAACTCTGGCCTTTATCCACCCATTCCTATTCAGGCCAGTCACTGGTTCAGAACAAATAGAACCTGCTTTGTCGCTATACAGAACTCTGGCCTTTATCCACCCATTCCTATTCAGGCCAGTCACTGGTTCAGAACAAATACAACCTGCTTTGTCGTTATACAGAACTCTGGCCTTTATCCACCCATTCCTATTCAGGCCAGTCACTGGTTCAGAACAAATACAACCTGCTTTGTCGCTATACAGAACTCTGGCCTTTATCCACCCATTCCTATTCAGGCCAGTCACTGGTTCAGAACAAATACAACCTGCTTTGTCGCTATACAGAACTCTGGCCTTTATCCACCCGTTCCTATTCAGGCCAGTCACTGGTTCAGTTGTATGTTCTAGCTAGGACAGGGATCTGCTTTTGTCTGTGTGTCAGTCTAGCGCTATAACACATCTGTCTTTTCAGCTAATAATATAGATTGGTATCTATCTCACTCACACTGTCCCATTTAGCTCTCTGTGTGTCTCTGGGCACGGCGTCATGTCTGCCTGCACTCCTGTCTCTTGTTCTCTTTTCTGTTTATCATTTTTGTGATCAACCCTTTATTAAACATCAACTTTGAGAGGCAGACTGTGTCTACCCTTGCTCTCTCGACTACCTCTTTTCTATTCACACCTTTTACAAACCATCATGTCTGTGGCTGACGTGGGTGTCTCCCCCTCTTGGCTGCTGTATGTACTGTAGGACACTAAGATATCGTCTCTGGAGAGGAACATCCGAGACCTGGAGGATGAGGTCCAGTTGATGAAGACCAGCGGGCTGCTCCACCCTGGCGAACGCCTGGATGAACTCAAACACATGGAGGTCTACAAAAGCCACTCCAAGTTCATGAAGAAACAGGTAGCGAGATACTCACTGGTGTAGAGTCACTCTGCTTGACATCTCCGCATGTTGCTATGGTTGTGTATGTCACTGCTGCATGGTTGTGAAGAAGCCAAGTATCACGTCAACAGCACTGTTAACTGCGCATGTGTCTATGTTTTCTCATTTACTGGCCTCTGCATGTCACGACCATGTCTCTACTGTATGTGTCTACTTCAGCTTCATGAAGACCAAGGTAGAACATCTCATCTCCAGTCCCATCCACTGCATCTTAACCATAGGTTGAAGTCATTGAAACTCGTTTTTCAACCACATTTGGCAAGTCGGTTAGGACATCTACTGTGTGCATGACACAAATCATTTTTCCAACAATTGTTTACAGACAGATTATTTCACTTATAATTCACTGTATCACAATTCCAGTGCGTCAGAAGTTTACACTAAATTGATTGCCTTTAAATAGCTTGGAAAATTCCAGAAAATGATGTCATGGCTTTAGAAGCTTCTGATAGGGTAATTGGCATCATTTGAGTCAATTGGAGGTGTACCTGCTTGATATCGTGGGAAAATAAAAAAAAATCAGCCAAGACCTCAGAAATAAATTGTAGATCTCCACAAGTCTGGTTCATCCTTGGGAGCAATTTCCAAACACCTAAAGGTACCACGTTCATCTGTACAAACAAGAGTATGCAAGTATTAACACCATGGGACCACACAGCCGTCATACCTCTCAGGAATGAGTCACGCTCTGTCTCCTAGAGATGAACGTACTTTGGTGCGAAAAGTGCAAAAAAGGGTGAGGCTTACAAGCCCGAAGAACACTATCCCAAA
Organism: Oncorhynchus nerka; assembly: GCF_034236695.1. Lineage (NCBI taxonomy): Eukaryota > Metazoa > Chordata > Actinopteri > Salmoniformes > Salmonidae > Oncorhynchus > Oncorhynchus nerka. The sequence continues at coordinate 15,497,382 of NC_088415.1, forward strand.
CGTGAAGCGGGGTGGCAGCATCATGATGTGGGGGTGCTTTGCTGCAGGAGGGACTGGTGCACTACACAAAATAGATAGAATCATGAGGGAGGAAATTTATGTGGATATATTGAAGCAACATCTCAAGACATCATTCAGAAAGTTAAAGCTTGGTCGCAAATGGGTCTTCCAAAGGGACAATGACCCCAAGCATACTTCCAAAGATGTGGCAAAATGGGTTAAGGACAACAAAATCAAGATATTGGAGTGGCCATCACAAAGCCCTGACCTCAATTCTGTAGAAAATTTGTGGGCAGAATTGAAAAGGTGTGTGCGAGCAAGGAGGCCTACAATCCTGACTCAGTTACACCAGCTCTGTCAGGAGGAATGGGCCAAAATTCACCCAACTTATTGTGAGAAGCTTGTGGAAGGCTACTCAAAACGTTTGACCCAAGTTAAACTATTTAAAGACCATGCTACCAAATACTAATTGAGTTTATGTAAACTTCTGACCCACTGGGAATGTGATGAAGGAAATAAAAGATGAAATAAATCGTTCTCTTTACTATTATTCTGACATTTAACATTCTTTAAAATAAAGTGGTGATCCTAACTGACCTAAGACATGGAATTTTTACTAGGATTAATTGTCAGGAATTGTGAAAAACTGAGTTTAAATGTATTTGGCTAAGGTATATGTAAACTTCTGACTTCAACTGTATGTGTACTGCAAGGTATCACATCACCTGTACTCTGCCTCTACTGTTGTCTGAGCGAAACCTCTGTGTTTCTACTGTCTCTTGTCAAAACTTTCTGGCTTTTCAGCCGAGACCCAGAAGAGCCGTCACTCACTTTGGAAAGATCTCGACTGAACCAACTATATCAACAAACTGTCTTCACTTCTTGTCGCCGCCATGGCACAGCTTTTCGGCTTCAGCTTTTGCTTCTCCTCCAGCTCTCCATGGAAAACACCATATCGGTTTACAGGCGATGGTGTCCATTTGCACTACTTCCTTTGTCAGACAGGAAGCTGCAGTTTTATAAGAGCAAGGTCCAATTTCTCTGGTGCAAGCGCTCTCTACTGGTTTATTCATACATACACACTCACACATGCTGTCCAGTAAACTCCAAGCATCAATAATAATACTGTACTCTAAATGGTACATCCAATATTCCACCGGTGTATCAACATAAAGCATTTCTTTGAATGGGAACGTCCGCTCTAATTGCTTTATGTGGTGATGAATGGAGGTATATGAAAGGCTAGTGGTTTAATAACATCAGAGTTGGGTTTCAGAGCTCTGTGCGAGTGTCTGTGATGGCCCGGGGTCGATGAGTAGCGTTTCATCTGAAAATGTTTGTTTGATTTGTTAATGGGGGTCTTTGTAGCCCCATTTGACAGTGCATTGGGGAAGTTTCTGATGCAATCATAAAGGGATGTTTTTATGAATGGGGCTTTGACAGACGGCTATGAGCTAACAACAGCAGAGGAAGGAGCTCTCTCCTCATGAAGACTGACCTGGAATGATATACATCATACTGACGGTTGGAGTTTGGTGTCAGACGCCTCGTCTTTCTACACACACACACACACACACACACACACACACACACACACACACACACACACACACACACACACACACACACACACACACACACACACAGAGTCATATTTATCACATGTATCCCTCATCTACAGTATCTCCCTGGGACATGGTCTTTCAGCGCGTGGGAGGTTGGTGGTGAGCTGAGGAGGAATCAAATAGGGGGACATTGATAAGAGGAGGACAGGCTGCTCTGATGAAGGGACAGGACAGCCTCTCTGGGTCTTTGGTTTCCTCTGCTCCTCACTGGGCTGTTTATCTGGATCAAAGCCCCCACCAGGCCTGACCTAGTAGTATACTATCCTGTGTACAGTGCCTTCAGAAAGTATTCACAGCCCTTGACTTTTTCCACATTTTTGTTGTGTTACAGCCTGAATTAAAAATGGATTCAATTGAGATGTTGTGTCACTGGCCTACACACAATACCCCATAATGTCAAAGTGGAATTATGTATTTTTTTAAGTATTCGAAATTAATTACAAATGAAGCCCTGAAATGTCTTGAGTCAATAAGTAGTCAACCCCTTTGTCCTGGCAAACCTAAATAAGTCCAGGAGTAAACATTTACTTGACAGGTCACATAATAAGTTGCATGGACTCTGTGTACAATAATACTTTTTAACTTGATCTTTGAATGACTACATCATCTCTGTACCCCAAACATAAAATTATCTGTAATGTCCCTCAAACACAGATTCAACCACAAAGGCTAAGGATGTTTTCAAATGCCTCGCAAAGAAGGGCATCTGTTGGTAGATGGATAAAAAAGCAGACATTGAACATCCTTTTGAGCATGCTGAAGTTATTAATTACACTATGGATTGTGTATTAATACGCCCAGTCACTACAAAGATAGAGTACAGGCGTCCTTCCTTACAGTTGCCAGAGAGGAATGAAACTGCTCAGGGATTTTGGTGATTTTAAAACAGTTAGAGTTTAATGGCTGTGGATGGATCAACAACATTGTAGTTACTCCACAATACTAACATAATTGACAGAGTGAAACTAAGGAAACCTGTACTGAATAGAAACTATTCCAAAACATGCATCCTGTTTGCAACAAGGCACTAAAGTAATACTGCCAAAAATGTGGCAAAACAATTTACTTTTTTTCCTGAATACAAAGTGTTAGGTTTGGGGCAAATCCAATACAAGACATTATTGAGTACCACACTCTATATTTTTATTCATGGTGGTGGCTGCATGATGTTATGGGTATACTTGTAATTGTTAAAGACTGGGGAGTTTTTCAGGATAAAAAAGAAACGGAATGGAAATAAGCACAGGCAAAATCCTAGAAAACCTGGTTGTCTGCTTTCCACCAGACACTGGGTGATGAATTCACCTTTCAGCAGGACAATAATCTACACTGGAGTTGTTTACGAAGAAGACAGTGAAATCTACACTGGAGTTGTTTACCAAGTGAATGAATGCTCTAAGTTACAGTCTTTACTTAAATATGCTTGAAATTCTATGACCTGAAAATTGTCGTCTGGCAATCATCAACAACCAATTTGACAGAGCTTGAATAATTTAGAAAAGAATAAGGGGCAAATTGGGCTCTCGAGTGGCGCAGTGGTCTAAGGCAGTGCAAGATGCTTCACTAAAGTAGCTTAGTGATGCTAGGTCAGTGTAAGGTAGTGATGGCGTGTAGCTTAGTGATGCTAGGTCAGTGTAAGGTAGTGATGGCGTGTAGCTTAGTGATGCTAGGTCAGTGTAAGGTAGTGATGGTGTGTAGCATAGTGATGCTAGGTCAGTGTAAGGTAGTGATGGTGTATAGCTTAGTGATGCTAGGTCAGTGTAAGGTAGTGATGGTGTGTAGCTTAGTGATGCTAGGCCAGTGTAAGGTAGTGATGGTGTGTAGCTTAGTGATGCTAGGTCAGTGTAAGGTAGTGATGGTGTGTAGCTTAGTGATGCTAGGTCAGTGTAAGGTAGTGATGGCGTGTAGCTTAGTGATGTAAGGTAGTGATGGTGCGTAGCTTAGTGATGCTAGGCCAGTGTAAGGTAGTGATGGTGTGTAGCTTAGTTATGCTAGGTCAGTGTAAGGTAGTGATGGTGCGTAGCTTAGTGATGCTAGGTCAGTGTAAGGTAGTGATGGTGTGTAGCTTAGTGATGCTAGGCCAGTGTAAGGTAGTGATGGTGTGTAGCTTAGTGATGCTAGGTCAGTGTAAGGTAGTGATGGTGTGTAGCTTAGTGATGCTAGGCCAGTGTAAGGTAGTGATGGTGTGTAGCTTAGTGATGCTAGGTCAGTGTAAGGTAGTGATGGTGTGTAGCTTAGTGATGCTAGGTCAGTGTAAGGTAGTGATGGTGTGTAGCATAGTGATGCTAGGTCAGTGTAAGGTAGTGATGGTGTATAGCTTAGTGATGCTAGGTCAGTGTAAGGTAGTGATGGTGTGTAGCTTAGTGATGCTAGGTCAGTGTAAGGTAGTGATGGTGTGTAGCTTAGTGATGCTAGGCCAGTGTAAGGTAGTGATGGTGTATAGCTTAGTGATGCTAGGTCAGTGTAAGGTAGTGATGGTGTGTAGCTTAGTGATGCTAGGTCAGTGTAAGGTAGTGATGGTGTGTAGCTTAGTGATGCTAGGTCAGTGTAAGGTAGTGATGGTGTATAGCTTAGTGATGCTAGGTCAGTGTAAGGTAGTGATGGTGTGTAGCTTAGTGATGCTAGGTCAGTGTAAGGTAGTGATGGTGTGTAGCTTAGTGATGCTAGGCCAGTGTAAGGTAGTGATGGTGTGTAGCTTACTGATGCTAGGTCAGTATAAGGTAGTGATGGTGTGTAGCTTAGTGATGCTAGGCCAGTGTAAGGTAGTGATGGTGTGTAGCTTAGTGATGCTAGGTCAGTGTAAGGTAGTGATGGCGTGTAGCTTAGTGATGTAAGGTAGTGATGGTGCGTAGCTTAGTGATGCTAGGTCAGTGTAAGGTAGTGATGGTGTGTAGCTTAGTGGTTGTTTTTTCTCCATAGGTATCAGGCCGTGTGTCAGTGGGCCTGGGCTCCTCCAGGGCCGGGGGCCCCCCACCACACTTGGACACCCGCCCTGGATAGCTGACCACTCAGCAGAAGTACCCCTCTTTTACCTTCTCTCGTTCATATCTCTCCCGTTTCTTTTTCTCTCTTTACTCTTCTCCCCATCTCCATTACACACTCCTCTTTCTGTTTCCCTTTTTTCCCCCTCCACTCTCCCGTCTTACCTCGCTCTCTTCTCTCATATCTCCCATTCTACTCTTCTCTCTCTTTTTTTCCTGTTTTTCTCTCTCTCTCTCTCGCCATCTCTCTCTCTCCATCTCTATCCCCGTCTGTGGTTGGCTCAGCTTTCTCTATCCCTCTCTCTCTCCATCTCTATCCTCGTCTGTGATTGGCCCAGCTTTCTCTATCCCTCTCGCTCTCTCTCTCTCTCTCTCCATCTATCTCTCTCTCTCCATCTCTATCCCCGTCTGTGATTGGCCCAGCTTTCTCTATCCCTCTCTCTCTCTCTCTCTCTCTCTCTCTCTCTCTCTCTCTCTCTCTCTCTCTCTCTCCATCTCTATCCCCGTCTGTGGTTGGCCCAGCTTTCTCTATCCCTCTCAGAATTCTAAAGTCATGACATGCTCCCCGCCGAGCACCACAATTAACAAATCTCCCTCAGAAATCAACCTCTCACATTTTTGGCACTGGAGTGAAGATGACAATCTTTGTGCGCATAGCTAGCCCACTCACAGAAAAAACACAGAGGGGGGACAAAATACGAACTGGTCCATTTGATTTCCTTAGTGGTTATTCTGTGCTGTTCTTTCAGCTCTTTCCCTTCAATTACACAATTTCAAAAACGATCAGTAATCTTGCAGATATTTGTGTGCAATACAACTTCTCAGAACAATTTTTCTCCCCCTATGAGTGTTTTTCCTTGTCTCAGTTTGGGTGTTTGGACTGTTGTTTCCATGGGGCCTGTAGTAGTAGGAGTGTGTCTTGGATAGAGAAACATCTCTAGTCTTCTAGAGGATGAATCATTTTTGGCCCTCTGTGTGTATTGGAGAGTGTGTGCGTCCACGTTTACCCACCACGTTGTATATATGTACTCAACAACGTCTCCAAGGTGATTGTGGAGGTTGGAGGATATGTGTCACATCCACAAATTGACAGTGCAAGAAGAATTACCAAACTTTGACCTAAGATATTCTATATTTTCTCTGGAGCAGAAAATACAAACATTTGACCTCTCAACCAAACCTGAGCTGCATGTTGTATCAGCATGATTCTCCATATATCCCCCGTCAGTCCTCTGAAGGTGTGTGTTCTATGTGTTGGTCTGATGTGTTCTATGTGTTGGTCTGAAGTGTTCTATGTGTTGGTCTGATGTGTTCTATGTGTTGGTCTGAAGTGTTCTATGTGTTGGTTTGATGTGTTCTATGTGTTGGTCTGAAGTGTACTATGTGTTGGTCTGAAGTGTTCTAGTGTTGGTCTGATGTGTTCTATGTGTTGGTCTGATGTGTTCTGGGTTTGAGTTGTGTGTAATAGGTCTTTGAGGAGCTTTCGGTTTTGCTCCATTCAGAATTGCTAAGGAATTTTATTATGTTTAACGTGTGTGTGTTGTGACTGACAGGTAGACCAGCAGAAGCAGGAGCTGAATAAGAAGGAATCAGAGATGCAGGCCCTACAGACCAAACTGGATGCTCTGACCAACCAGAACTCAGACTGCAAACAGCACATAGAGGTGCTCAAAGAATCACTCAGCGCCAAGGAGCAACGCTCTACCACACTGCAGACCGAGGTGAGAGTGTTTAAAATAGTGCGCACACACACACGCAGGCTGGCAGGCTAGGGAGAGCCCTGTGCAGATCCTACCTAGTCAGGGCCTTCCATGTAGTCTGTCTGGCCTAGTGCATTGGGTCTGTCTGGGAGAAACAGCAACAAGCTCACGAGTTGATCAATTTGACCTCAGATTCTGACGTTTATCCACGTTTCTCCAAACGTTCAATTCCGAAGTTGCTCCAAATGTCAAAATGTGGATGTGATTTGGACACCCATAGTTGCGACTGTCACTCCTCCTTCTTCATATGCGGCTCCTCCCCCAGTTAAGGATTGAAACCCCAACAAATTAAATGAGTGTCTGGTACTGGGCCACAACACCATAGCAAAACCCAAGCCTATTCAATGGTAATAGCGCTCACTGTTGCCCCTAGTGGCGAGTTTTAAAGGCATCTCTGGATGTCCTCGGGACATGGACCAACGTCCAATTTCTAAGTAAATCTTGAGCGACTTGGCAGGAGAGAAACTGAGGGAGTCTGAGGGAGACTGGCAGTGTTTTCATCTCTCTGTCTTTGAAGTCTGTGGGTCTAATGATTTTATAAGGTGGGGGGTGAGGAGGGGGAAGGTTAGCATTTTTCTCCAAACTTCTGTGGAGTTGGAAGCGATACTTTAGATATCTTTGTGCGCGGCAGCGGAGAGCGGCTCACTAACGATGTCCACTCTTCATTACAGGAAGCAATTTGGGCCGAAATTAGGGCTAATAGTCTATACATGTGCAAGGAATTTTGGCGTAGGGGTGAGCTGAATACATCATACTTAAACGCCCACAAGAGCTGGAGCTGAAACACGATGCCCATAGCTCACCCATGATGTTGCACAACGATTTAAGTCAATAAGTCATAATGTTAGTCAAAGTATGAAGTGGGAAATCCGTGTCAATGCATTGTTTTTCCCTATGAGATGACATGCTAATCATTTTCAGTCTACATTTCTTCAGGGCTGGATTTTATTTTTAACTTACCACCCACCAGCATTGCATTGTTTATTCATCAGAAACACCAGCAAAGAGTTTCTGATGAATACTTTTCTCTTATTTTTTTGTTAGTCTGTATATATAGCGTGGCCAAAACCATTCATCTTGGGGCGACAGGGGGAGCGGGGCTCCAAAATTCAATATCACATGCAATTTTATTTTGATATTTATAAATAGTAAAATTGCGTGGAATATTGCATTTTAGAACCCTGCTCCCCCCGTGGCCCCAAGATGAATGGTTTTGACCACACTAGAAAACCAAGTATCTATCCTATTATGAAAAAGCACCCGCAAAAGAAACTTCCAGGTTTATTTATTTTGTTGTGCTGTTGTTACATTTTTATAGCTGTTTCGTGTCTGATGCGGTGTTGTTACATACCATTTGCAGTGTTCATCATAAGAAAAGTCATTACTTCCCCAAGCTGTGAGAACCATGGCATGAGCATGGGGCTGACTTGGCATTGCTGGAGCGCTGCCGAATAGCTTGCCAACAGCCTACCAAAGTTGCACGGTGTCCATTACAATGTAGAAAACCGTTTCTCTAGTCCATCATGTTCAATAGTTACGCTACCCATATTACCAAAGCTTCATCTGATTCTTTATTTTTCTATGGCAGATTTGTGGCCACAATTTATGTAAGATGGCAAAGTCAAATATACTGGTTTCCCCTATCCATCTGTGGCAAAGTTTTCACTAAATGCTTATGACAATTCCAGCTCCAGAACCAGCCATAACCTAGCCAGTTGGCTAATCTTTTGAATATGGTGTCACAGATAACATTAGCTAGCTAGATAAGTTTAGCATGCTAGCTACACTGACTGCTGTCGGTGCCCTACTTGTTGTTATTGGTCCACCCCATATGGAAATCAGCACAATGTTCCCACACCCAGTTCAGGTAGCCTGCGTCATTATTCTGAGGTGGAACCTAAACGATCATTTACGCTCTAGGACAGGAATTAACATTGAAATAGGGGAGGCATTGCCCTCTGGTGGGGATCTTTAAAATAATTTACTATAAGTGGGTGGGTGTGAGATTGTGTGTTTGACAGAGGGTCAATATATAATTGGATGTAATGCATTTGACACTTCACTCTAACATGAGAGGCTGCTGGGATATGGATGGCCATAATGGGATCTGTCAGCCCTGATCTCACGCACCACACACACTGTCAGTTAGTTAACCCCATCTCTATATCCTTCTCTGTCCACGTGGCCATGAGTTTATCTTGCCCCCCAACTCTATCAGAGTAGATTAAAGCCGTCCAGCTCTATCAGAGTGGATCAAAGCCCTCCAACTCTATCAGAGTAGATTAAAGCCGTCCAGCTCTATCAGAGTGGATCAAAGCCCTCCAGCTCTATCAGAGTGGGTCAAAGCCCTCCAGCTCTATCAGAGTGGGTCAAAGCCCTCCAGCTCTATCAGAGTAGATTAAAGCCCTCCAACTCTATCAGAGTAGATTAAAGCCGTCCAACTCTATCAGAGTGGGTCAAAGCCATCCAGCTCTATCAGAGTGGATCAAAGCCCTCCAGCTCTATCAGAGTGGGTCAAAGCCCTCCAGCTCTATCAGAGTGGGTCAAAGCCCTCCAGCTCTATCAGAGTAGATTAAAGCCGTCCAGCTCTATCAGAGTAGATTAAAGCCGTCCAGCTCTATCAGAGTGGATCAATGCCCTCCAGCTCTATCAGAGTGGGTCAAAGCCCTCCAGCTCTATCAGAGTGGGTCAAAGCCCTCCAGCTCTATCAGAGTAGATTAAAGCCCTCCAGCTCTATCAGAGTGGATCAATGCCCTCCAGCTCTATCAGAGTGGGTCAAAGCCATCCAGCTCTATCAGAGTAGATTAAAGCCCTCCAGCTCTATCAGAGTGGATCAAAGCCCTCCAGCTCTATCAGAGTGGGTCAATGCCCTCCAGCTCTATCAGAGTGGGTCAAAGCCATCCAGCTCTATCAAAGTGGATCAATGCCCTCCAGCTCTATCAGAGTGGATCAATGCCCTCCAGCTTTATCAGAGTGGGTCAATACCTCACAGCCAGGTTCCATAGAGGCTGACAGTCATGATACTGACTCACTCAGGGCAGGAGGGGTAAAGGGAGGGCCACAGACCCACAGACAGGCAGCCACCCTGGTATGGAAAAGAAGAGATGGCTAGAGAGAACAGACGATGCAGTGTTGATTTGAGGGAAGTAGAGAATCAAGGAAAACATAATAGAATGGAATGGAAGAATGTAAGTGCATTAATCAGTCCGTCAAAGTTAAAGACCGCTCTTAAATGGGGTTGATTGAATCCATCTTCTGGTTTTCCTCTGTGGGAATGGAAAAATATGTGTGTCTGTGTGTGTGTTTAAGCACAGCATTGTGGAGGGTGCAGTGGAAATGTAACCCTGTAATAGGTGTGTTATCTGTCCTGCTGAGGTCAGTGTAGTGCTGAAACAGTGCACCTGCAGATCAGGTAACCAGTCACACGGCCCTCCTGCATATTTAACTAGCATATGAGAGAGTGGCAGGTAGCAGAGCTGTATTGGAGAATTCAGAGAGGGGTGTACCACTGTTTGCTGAAGAGTTAGTATCACAGTTTTACTTTGAAAAGGTACAACAATAATGACTCAATGCAGCGTTTTACCACGCTGTCTTTGTAAACCGGCTAAAACTAGAGTTGATCCCGTCCCTGATGCCTGCAGAGCAGTGGCTCTGTTGTGTTCAGCAGTGGGGGCTATGGGTAGGCCCACTCTGAGCCGCGTGCTGCGACCATGTTGATAAATCACAGTGTGAAAATGAGTCCCACCTGTTCAACTGGCCTCCACAAAGGAGCCGGCAGGAGCCGACTTGTCCGCTAGGTCACCGGCACAGCCAGGGGGGGAAACAGGAAAACACCCGCCACTCAAACCATGTCACAACACCGGGTCACCGGCACAGCCAGGGGGGGAAATAGGAAAACACCCGCCACTCAAACCATGTCACAACACCGAGTCGCAGTATGTGGCAGGGCCAGCGACTGTGTTTGCGGTGGAGCACTCATAAACCCTGGCAACCCCAAACCATGTCACACACACAACCCCAAACCATGTCACAACACCGGGTCTCAGTATGTGGCAGGGCTAAACCATGTCACACACACAACCCCAACCATGTCACACACACAACCCCAAACCATGTCACACACACAACCCTAACCATGTCACACACACAACCCCAACCATGTCACACACACAACCCCAAACCATGTCACACACACAACCCTAACCATGTCACACACACAACCCTAACCATGTCACACACACAACCCCAAACCATGTCACACACACAACCCTAACCATGTCACACATACAACCCTAAACCATGTCACACACACAACCCCAACCATGTCACACACACAACCCCAAACCATGTCACACACACAACCCCAACCATGTCACACACACAACCCCAAACCATGTCACACACACAACCCCAACCATGTCACACACACAACCCCAAACCATGTCACACACACAACCCTAACCATGTCACACATACAACCCTAAACCATGTCACACACACAACCCCAACCATGTCACACACACAACCCCAAACCATGTCACACACACAACCCCAACCATGTCACACACACAACCCCAAACCATGTCACACACACAACCCCAACCATGTCACACACACAACCCCAAACCATGTCACACACACAACCCTAAACCATGTCTCACACACACAACCCTAAACCATGTCACACACACAACCCCAAACCATGTCACACACACAACCCTAACCATGTCACACATACAACCCTAAACCATGTCACACACACAACCCTAAACCATGTCACACACACAACCCCAAACCATGTCACACACACAACCCTAAACCATGTCTCACACACAACCCTAAACCATGTCACACACACAACCCCAAACCATGTCACACACACAACCCTAAACCATGTCTCACACACACAACCCTAAACCATGTCACACACACAACCCCAAACCATGTCACACACACAACCCCAAACCATGTCACACACACAACCCTAAACCATGTCACACACACCAGGTCTCAGTATGTGGCAGGGCTAAACCATGTCACAACACACAACCCCAAACCAAATACACGTCAGTTTTATGGTGCCCACCAGTTTTATGGTGGATTTCCACCTTTCATAGTTGTCTCTAAAATCATCAGCTGTGAAGTACTTTTGTTTGACATTGTTCGTTATCCAGGTTTGTGTGCGTGCACATGCGTGTGCGTGTGTGTATGCGTGTGTGTGCATGGTAGTAACCCCAGTAGGGGTGTGTCTGTGTTGTTGTTTCCTGATCTCTGTGTGATGAATGGCCTGCATGGGTAGTGAGTCGTGAAAAGAGATGTGGTCTGAACCATGCTAACACAGAAACATGTAGGCTCACTCTATTCTGGTCTCTCTCTCACTTTCTTTTTGTCTCTGTCTCTCTCTCACTTTCTTTTTGTCTCTGTCTCACTCTCTCTGTCTCTCTCGCTTTCTTTTTTGTCTTTCTCTGTCTCTCTCTCTCTCTCTTTCTCTGTCTCTCTCTTTCTTTTTGTCTCTGTCTCTCTCTCGCTTTCTTTTTGTCTGTCTGTCTGTCTGTCTCTCTCTCTCTCTCTTTCTCTGTCTCTCTTTCTTTTTGTCTCTGTCTCTCTCTCGCTTTCTTTTTTGTCTTTCTCTGTTTCTCTCGCTTTCTTTGTCTGTCTCTCTCTCTCTCTTTCTCTGTCTCTCTCTTTCTTTTTGTCTCTGTCTCTCTCTCGCTTTCTTTTTGTCTGTCTGTCTGTCTGTCTCTCTCTCTCTCTCTCTTTCTCTGTCTCTCTTTCTTTTTGTCTCTGTCTCTCTCTCGCTTTCTTTTTTGTCTTTCTCTGTTTCTCTCGCTTTCTTTGTCTGTCTCTCTCTCTCTCTCTTTCTCTGTCTCTCTCTCTCTTTCTTTTTGTCTGTCTGTCTCTCTCTCTTTCTCTGTCTCTCTCTCTCTTTCTCTGTATCTCTCTTTCTGTTTGTCTCTGTCTCTCTCTCTCTCTCTCTCTCTCTATCTTTTTGTCTCTGTCTCTGGCTCTCTGTCATTCTCTCTTTCTTTTTGTCTCTGTCTGTCTCTCTCTGTCTCTCATCTGAGGATGTTGAGGCAGGTGAGATCCTTCATATGGTAGGAACCAGGAAGTAAATTGTTGCTATGGCTGTAAAAGTGAGGATTTACCCAATGCCAGGAATACATCAAATATATCCTAACCCCTGACCAATAGAGTTGGTTTGAACTGGTCTGATCTGGACTGGAACTGGGGTTTCGTGATTTGTTACGATGTTGTTGACCATTTTAAACGGATTTGACCTAGTTTGAATCACCTGGAATGGGTTCAGAACTCATTTGACCTAGTTTGAACTACCTGGCACGGGTTCGGAACTCATTTGACCTAGTTTGAACCACCTGGAATGGGTTCGGAACTCATTTGACCTAGTTTGAACCACCTGGAACGGGTTCGGAACTCATTTGACCTAGTTTGAACCACCTGGAACGGGTTCGGAACTCATTTGACCTAGTTTGAACCACCTGGAATGGGTTCGGAACTCATTTGACCTGGTTTGAACCACCTGGAACGGGTTTGGAACTCATTTGACCTGGTTTGAACCACCTGGAACGGGTTTGGAACTCATTTGACCTAGTTCGACCGCTGTGACCGTTCTCCGGCCGTCCTCTGTTCCTGTGTTCCGTCAATGTGGTTTGGGACGTGGTGTTAGCTGTGGAGTGTAAGGGCCCCCAGAACAAACATGGTGCGGTCCAAAGTAAAGCCCCCGCGTACAGGATAGGCCATGTGGAAAAACCATAAAGAGGAGTTATAGGGGTCAGAGTGGGGATGAGATATTTAATGGTTTACACAGAGGGAGACGTAAACATGTGTGAGGCTGAACACACATCACAAATGGTAGAATACACACACACACACACTGTATGCTCCAAAACACATACTGCACGCTCAAACACACAACATACTACATCATTAACTTTGCAGTCCTCCCAGATCTCTCTCTCTCACACACACACACACACACACACACACACACACACACACACACACACACACACACACACACACACACACACACACACACACACACACACACACACACACACGGCCCACCCATGATACATTTCCAATAGTGCCTAATGTCCATGTAACAGGTGTGTGTTGTTGGCTTTAAACTGTAGGTGGTCAGGAGGTCGGTAAGCACACATGCACACATGCATGTATGCATGAACACACGCACACAAACCTCTCGTGCGGTTTCACTGCTGAGGGAAAGATCTAG
>NC_088415.1:15516002-15533502 GCF_034236695.1 Oncorhynchus nerka
GGTAGAGGAATGGGGAGGGGGGGGGTTAGAGTGTGGAGAGGGTGGAGGGTAGAGGAATAGGGAGAGGGGGGTTAGAGTGTGGAGAGGGTGGGGGGTAGAGGAATGGGGAGGGGGGTTAGAGTGTGGAGAGGGTGGGGGTAGAGGAATGGGGAGGGGGTTAGAGTGTGAGAGGGTGGGGGTAGAGGAATGGGGAGGGGGGTTAGAGTGTGGAGAGGGTGGGGGTAGAGGAATGGGGAGGGGGGTTAGAGTGTGGAGAGGGTGGGGGGTAGAGGAATAGGGAGGGGGTTAGAGTGTGGAGAGGGTGGGGGTAGAGGAATGGGGAGGGGGAGGGGGTTAGAGTGTGGAGAGGGTGGGGGGTAGAGGAATGGGAGGGGGGTTAGAGTGTGGAGAGGGTGGGGGGTAGAGGAATGGGGAGGGGGTTAGAGTGTGGAGAGGGTGGGGGGTAGAGGAATGGGGAGGGGGCACCAGTCTTTCCTTTAGTCATAAATCACTCCTAGAAAAACACGATTACCCCTCAGACATATATAAAGCACTGCAGCTCCGTTAATAATTGGGCCTGATCATTAATGAAAGAAATAAAGAATGCGGTTGGTCTGTCACGCCCAGAGGGGCTCTGTTCCCTGAGGAACACACCGGAAATGTCCGCCCGCCGGGAAAACTCATTTTGCATGTTTGTTTTCTAACTCTTACACACACACCTGCATATGCACACACATGCTTTTATTCGTGTATATGTGTGTTGTTTGGGGTGTTTTCGGTGAGGGGTGGGGTGAGGAGGGTAAATAATTACTCATTAATCCAGCTGTAGATGAACCCCTCCCACTCCTTCCTCCCTTACCGATAATAACCTTTGACTTCGTCTATATGTCAACGCTGAGGTAATTCACCAGAATGGAGAGGATAGAGGGAGGGAAGAAGGGAGAGGATAGAGGGAGGGTAGAAGGGAGAGGATAGAGGGAGGGAAGAAGGGAGAGGATAGAGGGAGGAAAGAAGGGAGAGGATAGAGGGAGGGTAGAAGGGAGAGGATAGAGGGAGGAAAGAAGGGAGAGGATAGAGGGAAGGAAGAAGGGAGAGGATAGAGGGACGGAAGAAGGGAGAGGATAGAGGGAGGAAAGAAGGGAGAGGATAGAGGGAGGAAAGAAGGTAGAGGATAGAGGGAGAGGGGAGAGGATAGAGGGAAGGAAGAAGGGAGAGGATAGAGGGAGAGGGGAGAGGATAGAGGGAGAGGATAGAGGGAAGGAAGAAGGGAGAGGATAGAGGGAAGGAAGAAGTGAGAGGATATAGGGAGGGAAGAAGGGAGAGGATATAGGGAGGGAAGAAGGGAGAGGATGGAGAGAGGGAAGAAGGGAGAGGATATAGGGAGGGAAGAAGGGAGAGGATATAGGGAGGGAAGAAGGGAGAGGAGAGAGGGAGAGGGGAGAGGATAGAGGGAAGGAAGAAGGGAGAGGATATAGGGAGGGAAGAAGGGAGAGGATGGAGAGAGGGAAGAAGGGAGAGGATAGAGGGAGGAAAGAAGGGAGAGGATAGAGGGAGAGGATAGAGGGAGGAAAGAAAGGAGAGGATAGAGGGAGAGGATAGAGGGAGGAAAGAAGGGAGAGGATAGAGGGAGAGGATAGAGGGAGGGAAGAAGGGAGAGGATAGAGGGAAGGAAGAAGGGAAAGAAGGAGGGAGTGGAGAGAAGGAGGGAGCGGACGGAGGGAGGGAGGGTAGAATGGAGAGGATAGAGGGAGAGAAAGAGGGATACCTAGTGGTAGTTTGTTCTCAACAGCAGGTAGTTTGTGCTCTAATAGAAATGCTCAATAGAGATGGAGAGACAGAGAACCTTCCAGCTGATTGAGTATGGAGGCCTTCAGTATTGCTCCATGCAGTACATGCTTTACAGTATTGTATTGTATCAGTATTGCTCCTTACAATACATGGTGACAGTTTTGTATGAATCAATATGGCTCCCTGCAGTACATGGTTTACACTACAGGGCTCAACATTAAGGCAAGTAAAAAACAATGTTTAAAAAAGAGTCGCACAACCAGAATATAGATTTCAGTTGTCTGAATGGACACGTAAAAAAAATCACAATATCAAACAATTACTCCGATCAGCGTTGGATCAGGCAGAAGCTGCCGCAGCATGACATTCTGGGTAATTTACCCATATTCCCACACGGAATAAAAAGAAACGCAACATGCAACATTTTCTAAGATTTTACTGAGTTACAGTTTATATAAGGCAATCAGCAAATTTGTATTAATGAATTAGGCCCTAATCTATGGATTTCACATGACTGAGAATACAGATATCTGTCGGTCACAGAAACCTTAATAAAAGGTAGGGGCGTGGATCAGAAAACCATTCAGTATCTGGTGTGACCACCATTTGCCTCATGCAGCACAACACATGTCCTTTCCATAGAGTTGGTCAGGCTGTTGATTGTGGCCTGTAGAATGTTGTCCCACTCCTCTTCAATGGCTGTGTGAAGTTGCTGGATATTGTCAGGAAATGGAACACACTGTTGATCCAGAGCATCCCAAACATGCTCAATGGATGACATGTGAGTATACAGGCCATGAAAGAACTGGGACATTTTCAGCTTCCAGGAATTGTGTACAGCTTCTTGCGACATTGGGCCGTGCATTATCATGCTGAAACACGAGGTGATGGCGGCGGATGAATGGCACAAAAATGGGCCTCAGGATCTCGTCACGGTGTCTCTGTGCATTGAAATTGCCATCGATAAAATTCAAAAAGTGTCATTTGTCCGTAGCTTATGCCTGCCCACACCAAACCCCACCACCACCATGGGGCACTCTGTTCACAACGTTGACATCAGCAAACCGCTCGCCCACACAACACCATACACACTGTCTGCCATCTGCCCGGTACAGTTGAAACCGGGATTCATCCGTGAAGAGCACACTCCTCCAGCGTGCCAGTGGCCATCGACGGTGAACATTTGCCCACTGAAGTCGGTTATGACGCTGAACTGCATTCAGGTCAAGACCCTGGTGAGGACCATGAGCATGCAGATGAGCTTCCCTGAGACGGTTTCTGACAGTTTGTGCAGAAATTCTTTGGTTTTGCAAACCCACAGTTTCATCAGCTGTCCAGGTGACTGGTCTCAGACGATCAAGCAGGTGAAGAAGCCAAATGTGGAGGTCCTGGGCTAGCGTGGTTACATGTGGTCTGCTGTTAGGAGGCCGTTGGATGTACTGCCAAATTCTCTAAAATGCCATTGGAGGCGGCTTAAGGTAGATAAATTAGTATTAAATTCTCTGGCAACTGCTCTGGTGGACATTCCTGCAGTAAGCATGCCAATTGCAAACTTGAGACATCTTTGGCATTGTGTTGTGTGACAAAACTGCACATTGCACCTTTGTAATGATCAAGCTTGGCTACTACACATCTCTTTGGTACCACAGATAGACCTAGGCTATTAAACATCTCTTTGGTACCACAGATAGACCTAGGCTATTAAACATATATTTGGTACCACAGATAGACCTAGGCTACTACACATCTCTTTGGTACCACAGATAGACCTAGGCTATTAAACATCTCTTTGGTACCACAGATAGACCTAGGCTATTAAATATCTATTTGGTACCACAGATAGACCTAGGCTTTTAAACATCTATTTGGTACCACAGATAGACCTAAGCTTTTAAACATCTCTTTGGTACCACAGATAGACCTAGGCTATTAAACATCTCTTTGGTACCACAGGTTGAACAGAGTTGAATAGGCTATTAAAAAAGATTTGGCTCCACATGATTCCTCTCGTTCCTCCCGTAGCCTTCCAGCCAAATGCATAGCAGTTTTAATTTAATTTAATATTTATTTTTACATTATTGTGGATGGCCGCTAGGGGGATATAACATTGTATATGGGCAAACACAGACATGTATTTCAGATCCCTCCTACGTACTTGGCCGATGTCGGTTACGGGCCTTTTTTGGGGAGTCAAAAATCAGTTTTACTAAAACCGTTAATGTCAAGTCCTGCACTAGTGTTAGTATTCCTCCCTACAGTACACTTTACAGTGTTGTATATATCAGTAGTTCTCCTTACGGAACATGATTTACAGTAGTATTGCTCCCTACAGTACATGGTTTACAGTAGTATTGCTCCCTACAATACATTATTTACAGCAGTATTGCCCCCTACAGTACATGGTTTACAGCAGTATTGCTCCCTACAGTACATGGTTTACAGCAGTATTGCTCTCTAGAGTACACTTTACAGTATTGTATATATCAGTATTGCTCCCTACAGTACATGATTTACAGTAGTATTGCTCCCTACAGTACATGATTTACAGTAGTATTGCTCCCTACAGTACATGGTTTACAGTAGTATTGCTCCCTACAGTACATGATTTACAGCAGTATTGCTCCCTACAGTACATGGTTTACAGCAGTATTGCTCCCTACAGTACATGGTTTACAGTAGTATTGCTCCCTACAGTACATGGTTTACAGCAGTATTGCTCCCTACAGTACATGGTTTACAGTAGTATTGCTCCCTACAGTACATGGTTTACAGCAGTATTGCTCTCTAGAGTACACTTTACAGTATTGTATATATCAGTATTGCTCCCTACAGTACATGATTTACAGTAGTATTGCTCCCTACAGTACATCATTTACAGTAGTATTGCTCCCTACAGTACATGGTTTACAGTAGTATTGCTCCCTACAGTACATGATTTACAGCAGTATTGCTCCCTACAGTACATGGTTTACAGCAGTATTGCTCCCTACAGTACATGGTTTACAGTAGTATTGCTCCCTACAGTACATGGTTTACAGCAGTATTGCTCCCTACAGTACATGGTTTACAGTAGTATTGCTCCCTACAGTACATGGTTTACAGCAGTATTGCTCCCTACAGTACATGGTTTACAGTAGTATTGCTCCCTACAGTACATGATTTACAGCAGTATTGCTCCCTACAGTACATGGTTTACAGCAGTATTGCTCCCTACATTACATGGTTTACAGTAGTATTGCTCCCTACAGTACATGATTTACAGCAGTATTGCTCCCTACAGTACATGGTTTACAGTAGTATTGCTCCCTACAGTACATGATTTACAGCAGTATTGCTCCCTACAGTACATGATTTACAGCAGTATTGCTCCCTACAGTACATGGTTTACAGTAGTATTGCTCCCTACAGTACATGATTTACAGCAGTATTGCTCCCTACAGTACATGGTTTACAGTAGTATTGCTCCCTACAGTACATGATTTACAGTAGTATTGCTCCCTACAGTACATGGTTTACAGTAGTATTGCTCCCTACAGTACATGAGTTACAGCAGTATTGCTCCCTACAGTACATGGTTTACAGTAGTATTGCTCCCTACAGTACATGATTTACAGCAGTATTGCTCCCTACAGTACATGGTTTACAGCAGTATTGCTCCCTACAGTACATGGTTTACAGTAGTATTGCTCCCTACAGTACATGGTTTACAGTAGTATTGCTCCCTACAGTACATGGTTTACAGTAGTATTGCTCCCTACAGTACATGGTTTACAGTAGTATTGCTCCCTACAGTACATGATTTACAGCAGTATTGCTCCCTACAGTACATGGTTTACAGTAGTATTGCTCCCTACAGTACATGGTTTACAGTAGGAACAGTTCAATCAGCTAGACAGGAACTGGAAGGCCTGGAAACAGGATGCAGCGGCTGGCGAGGAGTGTTTGGAAATGATCAGTAAAAATAATCAAACATGGTGCGAGTGTTAATGGGGGAGAACGCCCATGGTGTCTCGTGTGTGTGTGTGTGTGTGTGTGTGTGTGTGTGTGTGTGTGTGTGTGTGTGTGTGTGTGTGTGTGTGTGTGTGTGTGTGGTGTATCTCTCCCTCCTATAGCAGTTAATGATGATGGATGATATAGTTAAGGAAGGCTGTGAACAGCTGTGTTTGGGGTAAAGCAGGATTGTAATAGAGGACAGAATCTGTCCACTAGAGCTTAACAATATCCCTCTTCAGCCGTCTAGGATGAGAGATCTACCGTCGTGATACAAGACATATGAAACATCCAACAAGCTCTGTCTCCCTGCAGAATAAGACGCTTTCTCCAAACATCAGATCTGGAGGGATTTCTCTGGGAACATCAACCGTTTACTGGCATTGCGTTCCCCCTCTACCAGTGTACATCACCATCAATAGAACTGTGACATGCTCAGGACCTGAGGCCCTTGTGCCATTTAAATATATATTTAAAGGCAAAGTGTGTGAGTGCGTGTTTTTGTGTATTTGATGGGTTTTCTCCTGTTCTTTGCCCTGCAGCCCATATTACAGTTCATCCTGTCATTATCCCATAAGGAGGCCTGTGTGATCCGGTCATTACGTGACTCCAGATCTGAGCTATGAAGTGTGTGTGTGTGCGTGTCTTTGCGTGTGAGTGTGTGCGTGTGTGTGTGCGCGTTTGAGCTTTATCCGTGTCTCATACTCAGCTTGATGACACACCTCGGAATTCTCTGCCCTTGCCTGAGGACAGGGAATGTTCTCTCATATCCGCATGGATCAGTGTGTGCGGTGTGAGCGGGAGCTTTTTATCAGTGTGTGTGTGTGTGTGTTTTAGCAGTGAGGGTGTGTGAACCATTAAGAAGGACTCCTAGGTTTGCAGCTCCTCTGCTCAAGGTGTAAAGGAGGATGAAAGAGGTGTCCTGAGACAGACAGAGAGACAGGCATAGCAAGCCCTCCCCTGTAGGTGTCCACTGACCTGCCTGCATCCCAGACTCCTAGCTCTGAGATGATGCGGTTAATCTACCAGGATGAGCTCAGATCTGGGTGTGCCACACCACCGCTACACACCTGCTCTGGCCTCCTCTTCTGGGCCTCTTCCAATCCAGACGTGCTTTATGGATGAAGGAAAGGGAAAAGTTGTAGTGTTTGGAGATGTTATATACAATAGCTCCAGTGTAATAATCAGTATATAAAAGTTTCCCGGTAGATATATGGGAGGTACTTAGTTTTATTTCTCAAAGTGTGTAGGTGTTTCTGTATCTTAGAAGTATGTTAGAATTCATTGTAATGGCAGTCAGATGTCCAGGTCCATTGTGGGACCACTGGATCAGTGCAAGGACTTTTCTCTCATGAAACTGTTGAGTTCCTCTGTGATAGAGAGCAGAGCAGCAATGTCCTCACATGGACGGAGATAGATGTGGAATTACTGTTCACATCAGATCTGTGTGTCTGTGTCTCTCCACTGATAGACTCCAGGTTCATGGATACCCACATAAAAAATTATACAGTTTAATATTCTGAAAAAAAATAGAAGATTAAAAAGCAACTGGCAGTTCTTTTTGTCTTTAACATCAACAATCATCTGACAAGCAATAACACATTCCCAGATAGTGGCTTGCTCTACTCAGACAATTGTGTAACTGAAGAATATTGTGTGACAGGCTAGGAACCAAACTTTTGGTCAGTTTCCCTGGGCACCGTTATTAGGGTAGGATATGCAGGAAATGTATAAAAGCACCCCTTGGACATGTCACAGATTATCCATTATATTGATCAGTAACTGAAGTTTCCTTGCTAACAATGAAAAGAAATGTCTTCAAAAGTGGAAGGCAGTCGGGAAGAGGCGAGATCAGGTGGGACCATTCAAGCCAATGAGAGTGCAGATGCTCGTGGGAACAGTCGGGAAGAGGCGAGATCAGGTGGGACCATTCAAGCCAATGAGAGTGCAGATGCTCGTGGGAACAGTCGGGAAGAGGCGAGATCAGGTGGGACCATTCAAGCCAATGAGAGTGCAGATGCTCGTGGGAACAGTCGGGAAGAGGCGAGATCAGTTGGGACCATTCAAGCCAATGAGAGTGCAGATGCTCGTGGGAACAGTCGGGAAGAGGCGAGATCAGGTGGGACCATTCAAGCCAATGAGATTGCAGATGCTCGTGGGAACAGTCGGGAAGAGGCGAGATCAGGTGGGACCATTCAAGCCAATGAGAGTGCAGATGCTCGTGGAAACAGTCGGGAAGAGGCGAGATCAGGTGGGACCATTCAAGCCAATGAGAGTGCAGATGCTCGTGGGAACAGTCGGGAAGAGGCGAGATCAGGTGGGACCATTCAAGCCAATGAGAGTGCAGATGCTCGTGGGAACAGTCGGGAAGAGGCAAGATCAGGTGGGACCATTCAAGCCAATGAGAGTGCAGATGCTCGTGGGAACAGTCGGGAAGAGGCGAGATCAGGTGGGACCATTCAAGCCAATGAGAGTGCAGATGCTCGTGGGAACAGTCGGGAAGAGGCGAGATCAGGTGGGACCATTCAAGCCAATGAGAGTGCAGATGCTCGTGGGAACAGTCGGGAAGAGGCGAGATCAGGTGGGACCATTCAAGCCAATGAGAGTGCAGATGCTCGTGGGAACAGTCGGGAAGAGGCGAGATCAGGTGGGACCATTCAAGCCAATGAGAGTGCAGATGCTCGTGGGAAAAGTCGGGAAGAGGCGAGATCAGGTGGGACCATTCAAGCCAATGAGAGTGCAGATGCTCGTGGGAACAGTCGGGAAGAGGCGAGATCAGGTGGGACCATTCAAGCCAATGAGAGTGCAGATGCTCGTGTGAACAGCAGACGTAATCCGATATAAAGTGTTGTCATGTGTCCTACTTATATCAGTACACTGGTAACATCCTTATCATTACGAAACTTCTATTCAATCAAATAAGCCATTTGCCTCTTTTGTTAACCAAATATTGACCTCCATACAAACGTCCTCACTTGGTAAGCGACAAACACTAAAAGCAAAGCTGCCTGCTTGAGAAGACAGCTTTTGGGCCAGTTATGCCTCTTGCTTCGCCTGTTCCTCTCTGATGTTCAGGTGAGAGTTTTGAACCTGGAACGTCCTTTGTGTGTATAGGCTGGTATGGTGTTGGTGCTGTTGGTTAGTTCTGTGAACAACCATTTTGTGACCATGCTGTCTTGAATAAATGTTCGGGGTGTGGTCGATTTTGATCTGAATGGTATGTGTTGCGTTTGACCATCAGTGAGTTTATTCAAGATGTTCATTATGTAAAAGCACTGCAATAATGCCTTCAGTTGGATTGTTTGGAGAAGCTTTTCTGGTTTGAGGTCCAGGCGGTTTATTGACAGTCTTTTTAAGTACAGTCATTTACATTCTAAAATATATATATTGTGTATGTAAAGGCAGTGGTTAACTGTTCTTTCTTTCCTACCATCAGAAGTACAGTATTGTCTGTCACTGTATTTGGTCATCTTGTGAACTTGGTCAGCTGAATCTCCGTGTAAGCACTGTTGTATTTCAGAAAGCGATCTAGTGGAAGTAACAGATCTAAGAAATCATTTTGGTGACTCTTGGTAATGTGTTATTTATGTGTCAAACAAGCCAACCTAATCCTCTAAGCTTTAGTAAACTTGACTTGTTTATATCTGCCTCTGTACTGTTTTTCTGTCATGGGCCTAGAACCTGTCTAACGTTTAGATGTTACAATTATAG
This sequence comes from Oncorhynchus nerka, assembly GCF_034236695.1. Lineage (NCBI taxonomy): Eukaryota > Metazoa > Chordata > Actinopteri > Salmoniformes > Salmonidae > Oncorhynchus > Oncorhynchus nerka. Next base: position 15,525,471 of record NC_088415.1, read on the forward strand.
TTTAAAGTGTGTATTTTTACTAAGGTGTTGTCTGGTCTGTTACATTGGTCAGAACTGTTGACCCAACTCAATAGGTGGCCTGTCACAAACCTGTGTGTCTTAGGTCCTGATTGAGGTATTCCCCTCATTTAACAGTAACTGGTATAGTGTCTTATGTCCTGATTGAGGTGTTCCCCTCATTAAACAGTAACTGGTATAGTGTCTTATGTCCTGAATGAGGTGTTCCTCTCATTAAACAGTAACTGGTATAGTGTCTTAGGTCCTGATTGAGGTGTTCCCCTCATTTAACAGTAACTGGTATAGTGTCTTAGGTCCTGATTGAGGTGTTCCCCTCATTAAACAGTAACTGGTATAGTGTATTATGTCCTGATTGAGGTGTTCCCCTCATTAAACAGTAACTGGTATAGTGTCTTATGTCCTGATTGAGGTGTTCCCCTCATTAAACAGTAACTGGTATAGTGTATTATGTCCTGATTGAGGTGTTCCCCTCATTTAACAGTAACTGGTATAGTGTCTTTTGAGCTGTTCCTCTCATTAAACAGTAACTGGTATAGTGTATAATGTTCCCCCGGAGACACCTGAAACCCCACCTCTTTAAGGAATACCTAGGATAGGATAAAGTAATCCTTCTCACCCCCTTAAAAGATTTAGATGCACTATTGTAAAGTGGCTGTTCCACTGGATGTCATAAGGTGAATGCACCAATCTGTAAGTCGCTCTGGATAAGAGCGTCTGCTAAATGACTTAAATGTAAATGTAAATGTGTCTAATGTCCTGATTGAGGTGTTCCCCTCATTTAACAGTAACTGGTATAGTGTCTAATGTCCTGATTGAGGTGTTCCCCTCATTAAACAGTAACTGGTATAGTGTCTTATGTCCTGATTGAGGTGTTCCCCTCATTAAACAGTAACTGGTATAGTGTCTTATGTCCTGATTGAGGTGTTCCCCTCATTAAACAGTAACTGGTATAGTGTCTTATGTCCTGATTGAGGGGTTCCCCTCATTAAACAGTAACTGGTATAGTGTCTTATGTCCTGATTGAGGTGTTCCCCTCATTAAACAGTAACTGGTATAGTGTCTTATGTCCTGATTGAGGTGTTCCCCTCATTACAAGACCATGGTGCTTGCCTACGGAGCTGTGAGGGGAACGGCACCTCAGTACCTCCAGGCTCTGATCAGGCCCTACACCCAAACAAGGGCACTGCGTTCATCCACCTCTGGCCTGCTCGCCTCCCTACCACTGAGGAAGTACAGTTCCCGCTCAGCCCAGTCAAAACTGTTCGCTGCTCTGGCCCCCCAATGGTGGAACAAACTCCCTCACGACGCCAGGACAGCGGAGTCAATGACCACCTTCCGGAGACACCTGAAACCCCACCTCTTTAAGGAATACCTAGGATAGGATAAAGTAATCCCTCTCACCCCCCTTAAAAGATTTAGATGCACTACTGTTCCACTGGATGTCATAAGGTGAATGCACCAATTTGTAAGTCGCTCTGGATAAGAGCGTCTGCTAAATGACTTAAATGTAAATGTAATTAAACAGTAACTGGTATAGTGTCTTATGTCCTGATTGAGGTATTCCCCTCATTAAACAGTAACTGGTATAGTGTCTTATGTCCTGATTGAGGTGTTCCCCTCATTAAACAGTAACTGGTATAGTCAGGAAGCAGTGCCATTTTAGCTAACCCTAGTTAGCAGGTGTTACAACAATATACAGTCATGTCCACAAATACACTACAGTCATGTCCACAAAAACAGTGAATACTATGGTATGTAAATATAGTAATGCTACTGTATTTAGACAATAGTATATTTTTTTTAGGGCAAATTAAACACCAATTACTCTAATATTATCTGTTGATTTGGGATGATTCATTTCACTGCAGATGTATTGAAATACATGTATTTGAATGGATGTCATATGGCACGTTGTTGACATACTCCCGGATAACACACACACTGTCTGACTACAACTCATCACAGCAACCAGAGACATTCAACTGCACCGTCCTGCTTCAGGAGAAGAAAAACTGTGCAGTGAGCATGTTGTCTGTATTTCCTTCCAAAGCAGGTTCAGCATTGTGTTTAGAAAGGTCCATGAGGTAGAGCATAAGAAGCAACACCCAGGTCACTGACTTGACTGTGTGAGCGAGTGAGTGACTGAGTGAGTGACTGAGTGAGTGAGTGAGTGACTGAGTGAGTGAGTGAGTGACTGAGTGAGAGTCTGAGTGAGTGAGTGAGTGAGAGAGTGACCGACCGACCAACCGACCGACCTAATTACTTACTTGGCACTCCGGTACCGCTTGTCATGCGGTAGCAGAGAGAACAGTCTATGACTAGGGTGGCTGGAGTCTTTGGCAATTTTTAGGGCCTCCCTCTGACACCGCCTGGTATAGAGGTCCTAGATGGCAGGAAGCTTGGCCCCGGTCATGTACTGGGCCGTACGCACTACCCTCAGTAGTGCCTTGTGGTCGGAGGCTGAGCAGTTGCCATACCAGGCAGTAATGCAATCCGTCATAATGCTCTCGGTGGTGCAGCTGTAAAACCTTTTGAGGATCTGAGGACCCATGCCAAATCTTTTCAGTCCCCTGAGGGGGAATAGGTTTTGTCATGCCCTCTTCACAACTGTCTTGGTGTGCTTGGACCATGTTAGTTTGTTGGTGATGTGGACGCCAAGGAACTTGAAGCACTCAACCTGCTCCACTACAGCACCGTTGATGAGAATGGTGGCATGCCCGGTCCTCCTTTTCCTGTAGTCCACAATCATCTCCTTAGTCTTGATCACATTGAGGGAGAGATTGTTGTCCTGGCACCACATGGTCAGGTCTCTGACCTCCTCCCTATAGGCTGTTTCATCGTTGTCGGTGATCAGGCCTACCACTGTTGTCATCAGCAAACTTAATGATGGCCATGCAGTCATGAGTGAACAGGGAGTACAGGAGGGGTCTGAGCATGCACCCCTGAGCTTTGTATCATGCCTGCCTAAGGGTTTGTAATGTCCATGCTTTATAAGGCAGAAGGTATAATTCCTGACCTGTTACTTTGTACAATACTGTGGTATTCTCATGCTCTCTGGTACTTTTGAATGTGGTCTCCTCATATAGTCTCCTAGTTGTTTATTGGACCCAAAGCCGACTCGAGGTTTTATACCTTTGCAGATTCGACTGCCAGAAAAACTTTTATGATGAAACGTGAAGCAGAAAAAGGGAGGTGAAGACTAACAGTGCTGGTGTTTTCTTTAAACCGCTGTTTTACTTAGCAAACCAACGTCCAAAAAGCAGATTTGGCTGTCATTAGAAATATGAAAGGGGAGGTGAAGTGGGGGTGTGTGTGTGTGTGTGTGTGTGTGTGTTTGTGTGTGTGTGTGTGTGTGTGTGCATGCATATGCGCAAGACTGTTTGTGTGTCCAGGGCTGCACACATACTATGCATGTATGCGTATGTGAGAATGATAGTGTGTATGAATGAGTGTGTGAGAATGATAGTGTGTATGAATGACTTTGTGCGCATTTGCATCTCACTTTGCCAAGAATTAATAGTTTTGCAACCACGAAATCTTGAAAACATATCAAAACCTTTTTAAATGATCTGGTGTTGAGTGAGGGGCTGGGAGGCTTACGCTGGGGTTTGGAGAGATAGGGCGATGGATGTGTTTTTAATTCATCTATGCACCGGCACGCCTCGATGCAATCTCCCCCGTCCCCCTCGGATTTGGACTGAGCCAGGCCGGACTGGACTGCTCCCTCGCTTTCTTTCTCTTCCTCCCATCTCTCTTTCTTTCTCTCCCCACCTCTCTCTCTCTGGGTTGATCTATTCCCGACTCCCCCTCTCTGAGCCAATGAAACACTGTAATTACAAAACAGAATGTCCACGCCAGCATCCAATAGCTCGGGCCAAACGAGTCCCTGGTTGCCGTGGAGACAGCAGGCGTTCTGTTTTGCGTGTTGTCACAGGGCAGCGTGGCGTTGAGAAATGTGGGATGGACCCCAAAAACAATGTTTGGCGGGACTGGAGGGATCCCAACCCCTCTGTTTCTCCTCACAACTCACACCTACTGATGTACACTGGAAGAATCCTAGGAAGAGTGAGGGAGGGAGGGAGGGAGAAGGAGAGGGGGGAGGGAGAAGGAGAGGGGGGAGGGAGATAGAGACGGGGATGGAGAGATGGCTTTCACCACTTCACAAGATCTCCCTGTCTCACCAGAGAGAGAGAGAGAGAGAGAGAGAGAGAGAGAGAGAGAGAGAGAGAGAGAGAGAGAGAGAGAGAGAGAGGCCTTTAGTCTCCACAACATACATTTAGCTCCATATCCATCATCTCAGCAGTGTATATGTTGACAGAGAGCTCTACAGTGCATTACTGGGTGAAGTAGCATTTTCGCGTTCACTGGAGGAGATGACGGTAGTTTCAACGTGCTACAGTGATTACAATATCTACCAGGAGGTCTACCCCTCTCTCTCTCTCTCTCTCTCCTTTCCTCTGTCTCTGTGTTTCAGGGAATGTGATTCTGTCCCAGGCACCTAGGGCGTGCTATAAGAGGGTATTACCATTCAGAGACTAGTGTATCACAGCTTAGTGAGTGATCTGAGGGATTTCCTGCTCACCGACGCTTACACATTCTTTCTAAATTGCTCTTTGCCAGGTGGGGGGGGGGGATTAGATACTCACACACACATAGACACACACACACACACACACACACACACACACACACACACACACACACACACACACACACACACACACACACACACACACACACACACACACACACACCTGAGATGTCCAGTCCAGAGAGTCGGATTAGGGGTGTCAGTGCAGTGTGTGAGTGCCAGGGAGAGAAGAACAGAGCAGGCCTTAGTAGCAGGGTCTGGGACACTGCCAGCCAGGTAATATGAGATACATACTTTCCCATCTTACACCTGGGGGTACCAGCCTGGTGCTAATGGCTCTGAGAGAACCTCTATCACTGCATGTTACACACACACATGCTGTATCTTCTCTCTCTCTGTGGAAATGCCCTGTAAAGTCTCTGAAAGATGTTCCATCAAACCCTTAAAACATTCACACCATCTCCTCTGAGTCCAGGCTTGTTAAAATGCCCGATAACAAGTTCAAATAGACGGACACACGCACACAGACAGACCTTGGAAGTTGAATTAAACAAGGGTAGCCTGGTTTCACATGGTGCTGATGACTACCCAGCAGCAGTAGCACGGCTCCATGGCAACACAACCTGTTAATGTAATCAGCACTAGCAGTCTGACACTCTGACAGCCAGCTCAGAGTGAGACTCTAGACACTACAATGTGGAGAAATGTCCAAAGAATGTTGATGTTAGGCAGTGAGGATTGATACCTGTACAGTATATGCCCAATAACAACAGAGAACCCTGTGGTCTGTGGTACATACTGTGGGTTCATATAGCTAATATACTGGAATAAAGAAGTGGATATCTCTCTCTCTGTCGCTCTCTCTAACTCTCTCCCTCTGTCTCTTTCTCTGTCTCTGTCTATGTCACTCTCTCTTTCTCTGTCTTTCTCTGCCTCACTCTGTCTCTCTCCTCTCTTTCTGTGTTTCTGTCACACACACACACGGATGCACACACACACACACACACACACACACACACACACACACACACACACACACACAGACACACACACACACACACACACACCTCACTCTGTCTCTCTCCTCTCTTTCTGTGTTTCTGTCTATCTTTCTCTGTCTTTCTCTGCCTCACTCTGTCTCTCTCCTCTCTTTCTGTGTTTCTGTCTGTCTTTCTCTGTCTTTCTCTGCCTCACTCTGTCTCTCTCCTCTCTTTCTGTGTTTCTGTCTATCTTTCTCTGTCTTTCTCTGCCTCACTCTGTCTCTCTCCTCTCTTTCTGTGTTTCTGTCTGTCTTTCTCTGTCTTTCTCTGCCTCACTCTGTCTCTCTCCTCTCTTTCTGTGTTTCTGTCTATCTTTCTCTGTCTTTCTCTGCCTCACTCTGTCTCTCTCCTCTCTTTCTGTGTTTCTGTCTGTCTTTCTCTGTCTTTCTCTGCCTCACTCTGTCTCTCCTCTCTTTCTGTGTTTCTGTCTATCTTTCTCTGTCTTTCTCTGCCTCACTCTGTCTCTCCTCTCTTTCTGTGTTTCTGTCTATCTTTCTCTGTCTTTCTCTGCCTCACTCTGTCTCTCCTCTCTTTCTGTGTTTCTGTCTATCTTTCTCTGTCTTTCTCTGCCTCACTCTGTCTCTCCTCTCTTTCTGTGTTTCTGTCTATCTTTCTCTGTCTTTCTCTGCCTCACTCTGTCTCTCTCCTCTCTTTCTGTGTTTCTGTCTGTCTTTCTCTGTCTTTCTCTGCCTCACTCTGTCTCTCCTCTCTTTCTGTGTTTCTGTCTATCTTTCTCTGTCTTTCTCTGCCTCACTCTGTCTCTCCTCTCTTTCTGTGTTTCTGTCTATCTTTCTCTGTCTTTCTCTGCCTCACTCTGTCTCTCTCCTCTCTTTCTGTGTTTCTGTCTATCTTTCTCTGTCTTTCTCTGCCTCACTCTGTCTCTCTCCTCTCTTTCTGTGTTTATGTCTATCTTTCTCTGTCTTTCTCTGCCTCACTCTGTCTCTCTCCTCTCTTTCTGTGTTTGTCTATCTTTCTCTGTCTTTCTCTGCCTCACTCTCTCTCTCCTCTCTTTCTGTGTTTCTGTCTATCTTTCTCTGTCTTTCTCTGCCTCACTCTGTCTCTCTCCTCTCTTTCTGTGTTTCTGTCTATCTTTCTCTGTCTTTCTCTACCTCACTCTGTCTCTCTCCTCTCTTTCTGTGTTTCTGTCTATCTTTCTCTGTCTTTCTCTGCCTCACTCTGCCTCTCTCCTCTCTTTCTGTGTTTCTGTCTGTCTTTCTCTGTCTTTCTCTGCCTCACTCTCTCTCTCCTCTCTTTCTGTGTTTCTGTCTATCTTTCTCTGTCTTTCTCTGCCTCACTCTGTCTCTCCTCTCTTTCTGTGTTTCTGTCTGTCTTTCTCTTTCTGTCTCTGTCTGTCCATCTACATGTCTTTCTGTCTCTCCTTTCTCTCTGTCTTATTTTATGCTGTGGTTGTTACATTGTAGCCTTCTACATGCCCGACACGATTGTTCAATAAGAGCTAGTTTAATCTGAGCCCTCCTATCTCTCTCTCTCCCAGGTGGATGCGTTGCGTGTTCGTCTGGAAGAGAAGGAGTCCTTCCTCAGTATGAAGACCCAGCAGCTCCAGGACCTGACGGAGGAGAAGGACACGCTGGCCGGAGAGATCCGGGACATGAAGGATATGCTGGATGTTAAGGAGAGGAAGGTCAACATCCTGCAGAAGAAGGTGTGTGTGTGAATGTGACTAGCTGTTTTCCAATAGTGTTAATTACAACTAATTAGTCCGCTAGTTTGGGGAGTCACCACTGAGTATGACCCCGGAGACATCCTTCTCTCAGCACACACACACACACACACACACACACACACACACACACACACACACACACACACACACACACACACACACACACACACACACACACACACACACACACACACACACACACACACACGGATAAGCACACACTCAGATGCATACACACACACACACACACAGATGCATACACACACACACACACACACACACACACACACACACACACACACACACACACACACACACACACACACACACACACACACACACACACATACACACACACACGGAAACACACACGCTACCTGAAGTGTAGGTTGAAGAGGAAGCCAGTCAAACGATGTACCCTTAGGAGAGGAAGCCAGTCAAACGATGTACCCTTAGGAGAGGAAGCCACTCAAACGATGTACCCTTAGGAGAGGAAGCCAGTCAAACGATGTACCCTTAGGAGAGGAAGCCAGTCAAACGATGTACCCTTAGGAGAGGAAGTCGGCCCTGTGAGAAGGTCTCATACTTATAGAACTGGTTATGACTTTATTCAATTGAATTAAGTGACTACAGTATTTGTTGACATCACATCATCACTACTGCTGATGGGTCCCTGACAGGACAGAGAAGAAAGGCGCA
>NC_088415.1:15538502-15581002 GCF_034236695.1 Oncorhynchus nerka
CTACTATCCCAACTAGCACTGACTTTGCTGATAACTTCTTTATTTGTGGACAAATGTACTACGACTGTGATATGTTGTTGTCTCACCTACAGTGCCTTGCGAAAGTATTCGGCCCCCTTGAACTTTGCGACCTTTTGCCACATTTCAGGCTTCAAACATAAAGATATAAAACTGTATTTTTTTGTGAAGAATCAACAACAAGTGGGACACAATCATGAAGTGGAGCGACATTTATTGGATATTTCAAACTTTTTTAACAAATCAAAAACTGAAAAATTGGGCGTGCAAAATTATTCAGCCCCCTTAAGTTAATACTTTGTAGCGCCACCTTTTGCTGCGATTACAGCTGTAAGTCGCTTGGGGTATGTCTCTATCAGTTTTGCACATCGAGAGACTGAATTTTTTTCCCATTCCTCCTTGCAAAACAGCTCGAGCTCAGTGAGGTTGGATGGAGAGCATTTGTGAACAGCAGTTTTCAGTTCTTTCCACAGATTCTCGATTGGATTCAGGTCTGGACTTTGACATGGCCATTCTAACACCTGGATATGTTTATTTTTGAACCATTCCATTGTAGATTTTGCTTTATGTTTTGGATCATTGTCTTGTTGGAAGACAAATCTCCGTCCCAGTCTCAGGTCTTTTGCAGACTCCATCAGGTTTTCTTCCAGAATGGTCCTGTATTTGGCTCCATCCATCTTCCCATCAATTTTATCCATCTTCCCTGTCCCTGCTGAAGAAAAGCAGGCCCAAACCATGATGCTGCCACCACCATGTTTGACAGTGGGGATGGTGTATTCAGGGTGATGAGCTGTGTTGCTTTTACGCCAAACATAACGTTTTGCATTGTTGCCAAAAAGTTCAATTTTGGTTTCATCTGACCAGAGCACCTTCTTCCACATGTTTGGTGTGTCTCCCAGGTGGCTTGTGGCAAACTTTAAACAATACTTTTTATGGATATCTTTAAGAAATGGCTTTCTTCTTGCCACTCTTCCATAAAGGCCAGATTTGTGCAATATACGACTGATTGTTGTCCTATGGACGGAGTCTCCCACCTCAGCTGTAGATCTCTGCAGTTCATCGAGAGTGATCATGGGCCTCTTGGCTGCATCTCTGATCAGTCTTCTCCTTGTATGAGCTGAAAGTTTAGAAGGACGGCCAGGTCTTGGTAGATTTGCAGTGGTCTGATACTCCTTCCATTTCAATATTATCGCTTGCACAGTGCTCCTTGGGATGTTTAAAGCTTGGGAAATCTTTTTGTATCCAAATCCGGCTTTAAACTTCTTCACAACAGTATCTCGGACCTGCCTGGTGTGTTCCTTGTTCTTCATGATGCTCTCTGCGCTTTTAACGGACCTCTGAGACTATCACAGTGCAGGTGCATTTATACGGAGACTTGATTACACACAGGTGGATTGTATTTATCATCATTAGTCATTTAGGTCAACATTGGATCATTCAGAGATCCTCACTGAACTTCTGGAGAGAGTTTGCTGCACTGAAAGTAAAGGGGCTGAATAATTTTGCACGCCCAATTTTTCAGTTTTTGATTTGTTAAAAAATAAATGTCGTTCCACTTCATGATTGTGTCCCACTTGTTGTTGATTCTTCACAAAAAAAATACAGTTTTATATCTTTATGTTTGAAGCCTGAAATGTGGCAAACGGTCGCAAAGTTCAAGGGGGCCGAATACTTTCGCAAGGCACTGTAGCTACAGCTATAGCACTAACTGTACGTCAATCTGGATAAATGACTCAAATGTTAATGTAGAGTTTTTCTTTAGACCATTCTGCTATACATACAGAGCAGACTGTGTTAGTGTAGAATCTAGATGTTAGTGTCTAGCAGGTTTAATAGTGGATCACCTTACGGACGCAGCTCAACATGGCAACATGGGACACTGTCTCCAAGATGATTCTTCCTGGCAGCTCTGTCATCGCTTGCTCTGGCCTAGTTTCATTGGACGCCTTTGATACTGAAAGAGAGAGTAATAGAGACTGTCCCTTCACCTTTCCCCCCCTCGCTTTTTCTCTGTCTAGATTATCTCTACTTGACTGTCCACATACCGTAGGTTCCATTTTTATTTTATTCTCTTTCTCTGTGTCTCTACGATCTCCACGTATCTTATGTTTCAGTTTATCTTTGTCTTTGTCCTGTGTTGTGGTCTTTACAAGGTCGTACAGCTTGGAATACCTGAATAAACTCTCTGGGATTATATATGGAATATAAAATTGTCAAAGTCACACTTCCTAACTTCCTACATACCTCTATTTTCTCAGAAAGAACCCTTATTCTCCATCTCCTACTCTCCCGCTCTCTCCTGCTCTCTCTTGCTCTCTCTCTCTCTCTCTCTACACAACATGTTTTACACCAGCTCAGGACAATCTTGGTCACTGTTGAGTCCCATCCATATGGATGGGTAGGGGACATCTAGCAGTGGAGGCTTCTGAGGAGAGGAAGGCTCATGAAAATGGATTGAACGGAGCGGATGGAATGACATCAAAACATGTTTGATGTATTTTATACCATTCCACCTATTCCGCTCCACCCATTACCATGAGCCCGTCCTCCCCAATTAAGGTTCCACCAACCTCCTGTGGAATTTAGTGTGTTGGAAGTCTGATCTATATGGATGAGTAGGGGACATCTAGTCTGATCTATATGGATGGGTAGGGGATGGGTAGGGGACATCTAGTCTGATCTATATGGATGGGTAGGGGACATCTAGTCTGATCTATATGGATGAGTAGGGGACATCTAGTCTGATCTATATGGATGGGTAGGGGACATCTAGTCTGATCTATATGGATGGGTAGGGGATGGGTAGGGGACATCTAGTCTGATCTATATGGATGAGTAGGGGACATCTAGTCTGATCTATATGGATGAGTAGGGGACATCTAGTCTGATCTATATGGATGGGTAGGGGACATCTAGTCTGATCTACATGGATGGGTAGGGGACATCTAGTCTGATCTATATGGATGGGTAGGGGATGGGTAGGGGACATCTAGTCTCATTTATATGGATGGGTAGGGGACATCTAGTCTGATCTATATGGATGGGTAGGGGACATCTAGTCTGATCTATATGGATGGGTAGGGGACATCTAGTCTGATCTATATGGATGGGTAGGGGACATCTAGTCTGATCTATATGGATGGGTAGGGGACATCTAGTCTGATCTATATGGATGGGTAGGGGACATCTAGTCTGATCTATATGGATGGGTAGGGGACATCTAGTGTGTTGGTAGTCTCATCTATATGGATGGGTAGGGGACATCTAGTCTGATCTACATGGATGGGTAGGGGACATCTAGTCTGATCTATATGGATGGGTAGGGGATGGGTAGGGGACATCTAGTCTCATTTATATGGATGGGTAGGGGACATCTAGTCTGATCTATATGGATGGGTAGGGGACATCTAGTCTGATCTATATGGATGGGTAGGGGACATCTAGTCTGATCTATATGGATGGGTAGGGGACATCTAGTCTGATCTATATGGATGGGTAGGGGACATCTAGTCTGATCTATATGGATGGGTAGGGGACATCTAGTGTGTTGGTAGTCTCATCTATATGGATGGGTAGGGGACATCTAGTGTGTTGGTAGTCTCATCTATATGGATGGGTAGGGGACATCTAGTGTGTTGGTAGTCTCATCTATATGGATGGGTAGGGGACATCTAGTGTGTTGGTAGTCTCATCTATATGGATGGGTAGGGGACATCTAGTGTGTTGGTAGTCTCATCTATATGGATGGGTAGGGGACATCTAGTGTGTTGGTAGTCTCATCTATATGGATGGGTAGGGGACATCTAGTGTGTTGGTAGTCTCATCTATATGGATGGGTAGGGGACATCTAGTGTGTTGGTAGTCTCATCTATATGGATGGGTAGGGGACATCTAGTGTGTTGGTAGTCTCATCTATATGGATGGGTAGGGGACATCTAGTGTGTTGGTAGTCTCATCTATACTGCTCAAAAATATAAACGCAACATATAACAATTTCAAAGATTTGTCTGAGTTTCAGTTCTAATGAGGATATCAGTCAGTAATCTATGGATTTCACATGACTGGGAATACAGATATGTGCTCCTCAGTGGCGCAGCGGTCTAAGGCACTGAGAGTCTATTGAAACATGGAGCTCCCAGGTGGTCTAAGGCACTGCAACTTGTGTCATGGAGAGTCTATTGAAACATGGAGCTCCCAGGTGGTCTAAGGCACTGCATCTCAGTGTTAGATGCATCACTACAGACACCCTGGTTCGAATCAAGGCTGTATCACAACCGGCCATGATTGGGAGTCCCATAGGGAGGCGCACAATTGGCCCAGTCGTCCGGGTTTGGCCGGTGTAGTCCGTCATTGCCAATAAGAATTTGTTCTTAACTGACATGCCTATTTTAAATGAGTGTCACGCCTTGGTCTTAGTATTTTGTGTTTTCTTTAATTATTTGTTCAGGCCAGGGTGTGACATGGGTTTATTGTGTTGTCGTATTGGGGTTTTTGTAGGCATTGGGGATTGTGGCTGAGTAGGGTGTCTAGCATAGGCTTGGCTGCCTGAGGCGGTTCTCAGTCAGAGTCATGTGATTCTCGTTGTCTCTGATTGGGAACCATATTTAGGTAGCCTGGGTTTCACTGTGTGTTTGTGGGTGATTGTTCCTGTCTTTGTGTTAGTTAGCACCAGACAGGCTGTATAGGTTTTCACGTTTCGTTTGTTGTTTTGTAATTTAAGTTATTTCATGTATCGTACATATTTTCATTAAAGAACATGAGTAACCACCACGCTGCATTTTGGTCCGACGCTCTTTCAACAGACGAACGCCGTTACAATGAGGTCAAATAAAAACATATTAATTTGTTGGTCACAGATACCTTAAAAAATGGACTTCACACTGGGCCTCAGGATCTAGTCATGGTATGTTGTGCATTCAAATTGCCATCGATAAAATGTAATTTATTTGTTGTCCGTAGCTTATGCGTGTCCATACCATAACCCCACCGCAACTATGGGGTCTCGCCCACACGACGCTATACACATGATCTGCGGTTGTGAGGGAGGTTGGATGTACTGTACTAAATTCTCTAAAATGAGGCTTGTGGTAGAGAAATTAACATCCAATCCTCTGGCTACAGCTCTGGTGAACATTCCTGCTGTCCGCATGCCAATTGCACGCTCCCTCAAAACTTGAGACATCGGTGGCAATGTGTTGTGTGACAAAACGGCACATTTAGAGTGGCCTTTTATTGTCCTCAGCACAAGGTGCACCTGTGTAATGATTATACTGTTTAATCAGCTTCTTGATATGCCACACCTGTCAGGTGGATGGATTATCTTGTTAAATGAGAAATTCTCACAAAGTGGGATGTAAACCAATTTGTTCACAACATTTGAGAGAAAAAAGCTTTTTTGTGCGTATGGAACACATCTCAGTGCGTATGGAACACATCTCAGTGCGTATGGAACACATCTCAGTGCGTATGGAACACATCTCAGTGCATATGGAACACATCTCAGTGCGTATGGAACACATCTCAGTGCGTATGGAACACATCTCAGTGCATATGGAACACATCTCAGTGCGTATGGAACACATCTCAGTGCGTTTGGAACATTTTGTGGATCTTTTATTTCAAGTCATGAAACATGGGACCAACACTTTACAAGTTGCATTTCTATTTTTGCTGTGTATATGGGTGGGTAGGAGAAGTCTATTGTGTTGGTAGTCTGATTCATATGGATGAGAAGCTAGGAGAAGTCTAGTGTGTTGGTAGTCTGATTCATATGGATGAGTAGCTAGGAGAACGCTAGTGTGTTGGTAGTCTGATTCATATGGATGAGTAGCTAGGAGAAGTCTAGTGTGTTGGTAGTCTGATTCATATGGATGAGTAGTTAGGAGAAGTCTAGTGTGTTGGTAGTCTGATTCATATGGATGAGTAGCTAGGAGAAGTCTAGTGTGTTGGTAGTCTGATTCATATGGATGAGTAGCTAGGAGAAGTCTAGTGTGTTGGTAGTCTGATTCATATGGATGAGTAGTTAGGAGAAGTCTAGTGTGTTGGTAGTCTGATTCATATGGATGAGTAGCTAGGAGAAGTCTAGTGTGTTGGTAGTCTGATTCATATGGATGAGTAGCTAGGAGAAGTCTAGTGTGTTGGTAGTCTGATTCATATGGATGAGTAGCTAGGAGAAGTCTAGTGTGTTGGTGGTCTGATTCATATGGATGAGTAGCTAGGAGAAGTCTAGTGTGTTGGTAGTCTGATTCATATGGATGAGTAGTTAGGAGAAGTCTAGTGTGTTGGTAGTCTGATTCATATGGATGAGTAGCTAGGAGAAGTCTAGTGTGTTGGTAGTCTGATTCATATGGATGAGTAGCTAGGAGAAGTCTAGTGTGTTGGTAGTCTGATTCATATGGATGAGTAGCTAGGAGAAGTCTAGTGTGTTGGTAGTCTGATTCATATGGATGAGTAGTTAGGAGAAGTCTAGTGTGTTGGTAGTCTGATTCATATGGATGAGTAGCTAGGAGAAGTCTAGTGTGTTGGTAGTCTGATTCATATGGATGAGTAGCTAGGAGAAGTCTAGTGTGTTGGTAGTCTGATTCATATGGATGAGTAGCTAGGAGAAGTCTAGTGTGTTGGTAGTCTGATTCATATGGATGAGTAGCTAGGAGAAGTCTAGTGTGTTGGTAGTCTGATTCATATGGATGAGTAGTTAGGAGAAGTCTAGTGTGTTGGTAGTCTGATTCATATGGATGAGTAGCTAGGAGAAGTCTAGTGTGTTGGTAGTCTGATTCATATGGATGAGTAGCTAGGAGAAGTCTAGTGTGTTGGTAGTCTGATTCATATGGATGAGTAGCTATGAGAAGTCTAGTGTGTTGGTGGTCTGATTCATATGGATGAGTAGCTAGGAGAAGTCTAGTGTGTTGGTAGTCTGATTCATATGGATGAGTAGTTAGGAGAAGTCTAGTGTGTTGGTGGTCTGATTCATATGGATGAGTAGTTAGGGGAAGTCTAGTGTGTTGGTAGTCTGATTCATATGGATGAGTAGCTAGGAGAAGTCTAGTGTGTTGGTAGTCTGATTCATATGGATGAGTAGCTAGTAGAAGTCTAGTGTGTTGGTAGTCTGATTCATATGGATGAGTAGCTAGGAGAAGTCTAGTGTGTTGGTAGTCTGATTCATATGGATGAGTAGCTAGGAGAAGTCTAGTGAGTTGGTAGTCTGATTCATATGGATGAGTAGTTAGGAGAAGTCTAGTGTGTTGGTAGTCTGATTCATATGGATGAGTAGTTAGGGGAAGTCTAGTGTGTTGGTAGTCTGATTCATATGGATGAGTAGCTAGAAGAAGTCTAGTGTGTTGGTAGTCTGATTCATATGGATGAGTAGCTAGTAGAAGTCAAAGTGTGTTTGGTAGTCTGATTCATATGGATGAGTAGCTAGGAGAAGTCTAGTGTGTTGGTAGTCTGATTCATATAAATGAGTAGCTAGTAGAAGTCTAGTGTGTTGGTAGTCAGATTCATATGGATGAGTAGCTAGGAGAAGTCTAGTGTTTTGGTAGTCTGATTCATATGGATGAGTAGCTAGGAGAAGTCTAGTGTGTTGGTAGTCTGATTCATATGGATGAGTAGTTAGGAGAAGTCTAGTGTGTTGGTAGTCTGATTCATATGGATGAGTAGCTAGGAGAAGTCTAGTGTGTTGGTAGTCTGATTCATATGGATGAGTAGCTAGGAGAAGTAACATGTGTTGGTAGTCTGATTCATATGGATGAGTAGTTAGAAGTCTAGTGTGTTGGTAGTCTGATTCATATGGATGAGTAGCTAGGAGAAGTCTAGTGTGTTGGTAGTCTGATTCATATGGATGAGTAGCTAGGAGAAGTCTAGTGTGTTGGTAGTCTGATTCATATGGATGAGTAGCTAGGAGAAGTCTAGTGTGTTGGTGGTCTGATTCATATGGATGAGTAGCTAGGAGAAGTCTAGTGTTTTGGTAATCTGATTCATACGGATGAGTAGCTAGGAGAAGTGTAGTGTGTTGGTATCAGTCTGCTGATAGCCCTCTGTAAGGGTCTCCTTCTCCCCTGGTATTCAGTCACACTTTTTGTACAACACTTCATTCACTGTAATTTAAAGGCTAGCAAGCCACCATGTTGATAATCAGCAAGCCATAAAACAGACAAAGGAAGTTGATGTGGAAACGATCAGAGACATAGACAGATGTTGGTGGTGTTCTGTAGATAGGTGATTTAAGTGATTAGTTGTCTGTGTGGCCTTTCCAAAGTACTCCAAGGGGTCACAGATCCCTATAGATCAACTGGTGTCGTCAGATCAGGAGAGATCCATGATGAAGGCACCAGCGCCTTTCATCCTATAATAGTTTCCATCTGACCAACCACATAGAGAGCAGAGATGGGTGTAAAGTAGTTGAAGTCCCTCCTGTCGCCTCGACAGCCTTAGCTCTGCTAATGTGGGGTTGATGGGGAGGTTGAGGAAGTATGATTAGCCATAGTATGGTTGATATTATAGCGCGTTCATCAGGAGTAACCTAGCGATGTTGGCCTGAGTTCATCCTGACTTTCAGTCACCCCAGGGGTATCGATGGGGTTTGCAGACAGGTAGCAGGCAGTGGGTGATGGTATGAGGCTATTTCTAGTCATAACAGATGTAACAGAACTAAGATGATATCCCAACCCTCATAGCCATATTACTGCAGGTTCGACGTTGTGTCCTGTTACTGTATTTTCATATTACTGCAGGTTAGACAATGTGCTCCTGTTATTGTATTTTCATATTACTGCAGGTGAGACGATGTGCTCCTGTTACTGTATTTTCATATTAATGCAGGTTAGACGATGTGCTCCTGTTACTGTATTTTCATATTAATGCAGGTTAGACGATGTGCTCCTGTTACTGTATTTTCATATTACTGCAGGTTAGACGCTGTGCTCCTGTTACTGTATTTTCATATTACTGCAGGTTAGACATTGTGCTCCTGTTATTGTATTTTCATATTACTGCCGGTTAGACGATGTGCTCCTGTTACTGTATTTTCATATTAATGCAGGTTAGACGATGTGCTCCTGTTACTGTATTTTCATATTAATGCAGGTTAGACGATGTGCTCCTGTTACTGTATTTTCATATTACTGCAGGTTAGACATTGTGCTCCTGTTACTGTATTTTCATATTACTGCAGGTTGGACGATGTGCTCCTGTTACTGTATTTTCATATTAATGCAGGTTAGACGATGTGCTCCTGTTACTGTATTTTCATATTACTGCAGGTTAGACATTGTGCTCCTGTTACTGTATTTTCATATTACTGCAGGTTAGACATTGTGCTCCTGTTATTGTATTTTCATATTACTGCAGGTTAGACGATGTGCTCCTGTTACTGTATTTTCATATTAATGCAGGTTAGACGATGTGCTCCTGTTACTGTATTTTCATATTAATGCAGGTTAGACGATGTGCTCCTGTTACTGTATTTTCATATTACTGCAGGTTAGACGTTGTGCTCCTGTTACTGTATTTTCATATTACTGCAGGTTAGACATTGTGCTCCTGTTACTGTATTTTCATATTACTGCAGGTTAGACATTGTGCTCCTGTTACTGTATTTTCATATTACTGCAGGTTAGACGATGTGCTCCTGTTACTGTATTTTCATATTACTGCATGTTAGACGATGTGCTCCTGTTACTGTATTTTCATATTACTGCAGGTTAGACAATGTGCTCCTGTTACTGTATTTTCATATTACTGGTAGGAGCTGTGGGGTGGAGGAGAGATGGACATTGGTGTAACCCATGCGGTTCAATCCAGCGATGTAACCCAGCAATGTACTGTAACTCAGAGGGAATAACCCAGTGGAATAACCCAGTGGAATAACCCAGCGGAATAACCCAGCGGTATAACCCAGCGGAATAACCCAGTGGAATAACCCAGCGGAATAACCCAGTGGAATAACCCAGCGGTATAACCCAGTGGAATAACCCAGTGGAATAACCCAGCGGAATAACCCAGTGGAATAACCCAGCGGAATAACCCAGTGGAATAACCCAGCGGTATAACCCAGTGGTATAACCCAGCGGTATAACCCAGTGGAATAACCCAGTGGAATAACCCAGCGCTATAACCCAGTGGAATAACCCAGTGGAATAACCCAGCGATATAACCCAGTGGAATAACCCAGTGGAATAACCCAGCGGTATAACCCAGCGGTATAACCCTAGCACTACATAGTATTCCATTGTGGAACGATGGATATGCTAGAAGTAACTAAAGGAGAGGAGAGGTAGAGGTGGACAGAGAGCAGCTGTGGTCCCAGCTGGGTGGCCTAACTTCCTCCCTCCCTCCCTCCCTCCCTCCCTCCCTCCCTCCCTCCCTCCCTCCACTGGATCAAAGCTCTGGCAATTCCTCTATCAAAAGGAGAAGAAAAAGAAAAGAATTAATACTAATGGTGCTGGGAGCGGAGAAGTAAAGCATTTGGGTAATTACCCAGCAATCACTGCAGCATTCCACAGCTGAGGGGGCAGAGATAGGGCCCTGAGCTTAAAGAGCAGGGACAAGGATCAACTCAAACATGCACACACACACACAGACAGACACACACACA
Source organism: Oncorhynchus nerka (assembly GCF_034236695.1). Lineage (NCBI taxonomy): Eukaryota > Metazoa > Chordata > Actinopteri > Salmoniformes > Salmonidae > Oncorhynchus > Oncorhynchus nerka. The sequence goes on from NC_088415.1 coordinate 15,549,112, forward strand.
CACACACACACACACAATGATGGTTCAAACTTAACTGCCACATATGTTATCCGTCTTCATCTATGTGTCAGGTATCTCCTGTTTCCCTTCTTTCGAGTCCAACGCTGTGAAAATAAAGGCTGCCTTCTGCTTTCTCAGACAGTGTGTGTGTCTGTGTTCCTGTGTTAGTATCTAATTGATATGTATGAATGCAATGGAGGGTGTGTGTAAGGTTTATGGAGGAATGTGGGGGGAGAGGGGGAGTATGTCTGGTTGTCATGTGTGTGAGGGTGAGGCAACCCCCGTTGTCTGAAAATGGACGTCAGTTTATGTTAATTGTGTGTGTGTGTGGCCCTCAAGGGTTAGCAGTACTTACTTCAGAATATCTCCATATGTTATACTGGGAAAAAAGAGAGACAGAGAGTTGGGACTGTGTGTCTGTCTGGGTGTATGTGTCTGTCTGGATGTGTGTTAGTTTGTCATTGAGTGTCTGCTTGCATGTTTGTGTGTATGACACAGAAAGGCTTTGTTTTTCTAAACACGACGTGGTGGTTACCAGAGGATGTTAGGGGGTCATGGAGGAAGCAGCTCAGGCTGTCACAGGCCCACCTCCTAATCGGACTGAAGCCCGTAGAAAATTCTGTCTCTCTGAGTTGCTCTCTTTCCCAGACTCCCAGACCTTTTTCCATGACTTTGTGGTTGGCAAGGCCCTGGCTGCTGGCGTGACAACACTGTGCGCTGTCAAGGTGCTGCTCATTCTGGTTGTAGGCCATTGGTGGTTTGGCGTCGGCAGGCAGGTATACATTTTATAGGCAGAGCACACACATGCACATATACATGCCATGCAGTATTGCATGTGGACATGCTCACACAAAGGCCTCTGCTGTAGTATTTATGGTGTGTTCATACGCTGTGTCCTGCTGGCTATAGTGTAGATGGACAGTCAGCAGGTCCATAGGCCACAGATCTCAACAGTCTATACTCCATCCCTCCACCAGAGGAACTGTTATTTAAAGACCCTTTATCTCTCAACATCCTACAATTCCATAGCAGGATGCTTTGAGAGACAATGATTGAAACGTCTTTCCTCGTTTAAATAAAATGTGTCAATGATTTCAGAACTTTTGGTCCGCTGCTCTCCCCTCCCTCTCACGGGCTCCACTCATCTTATGATGTCATGGTGCTCTGTCGTTCTGGTCCATAGCGGATGAGTAATGTGTCCTTGAGCGAAGGAGTATGACATCACAAAGGTCGGGCGAGTGAAACGGAGAGAGCGGTGTCATTCTCCAGTGGAGTGTTTCAGCCCTGGGGTCATGGTAGCAATGACCCCGTTGTCAACTTCCCAGGTCTCTCTGTCAATAAAACACATTACATCTGACCATGTCACCACAAACAAACGTCTGTCTGACAAAGGTTTTGTCTGTAGAGGCGTTGGAATATTACGCTGTTTGAAATGTAATATACATTGAGATACTTCAGATTCAGAAATGCTTCAGCTGAAGGTATAGTTGACAGCCGTCTTTATTCAAGGAGACTCAGTAAACCTAGACAGACATTCCATCTGGAGTAGCACAGTGTTGCCACTGGAGGGCAACAGCTCACAGTATGTGGCCAGAAGAGGTTGTCCAGACAGCTAACCAGACAGAGAGAGAGGCCGTTAGCTCATCCCCAGTTAGTCCTGGGACATATGAGCATGGCTGGGTCCCAAATGGGCCAAGAGTGTGTAAAGCTGTCATCAACGCAAAGGGTGGCTACTTTGAAGAATCTCAAATATAAAATACATGTTGATTTGTTTAACACTTTTTCGGTTACAGCATGATTCCATGTGTTATTTCATAGCGTTGTGTCTTCACTATTATTCTAGTATCCATTTATGAGGAGAGAGAGAGAGAGAGAGAGATGGAGGGGGGGAGACAGACAGAGAGAGAGAGGACCTCCATCAGCCTAACCTGTTGCATCATTAAAACAAACATGTGGTGTGAAAGGTCACGGGATTCTATCAGGTTATTTTACCATGCATCCAAACTAGCCCTCACACATCCGAGAGGCCTTTCCCTAGAGGAAGTCAAGGAGGACCAATAAACCTCTGGAGTGTTGGGAAACTGGACATCAACAACCTCTCTGAGAGTGTGTGTGTGCGTGCCCGAGAGAAAAACATGGGTGTAATGAGAGAGAGGAGTGAGAACAATAGATCTTGTTGAACTAATGCAGTTGAAAGAAGCTGTACATTCTTCCTAATCCAACAAATTGATCTGGATCCCACTGTTTCCAATTATACTACTGCGTTTCTGTGACCTATTTTTCCTCTACTGTAGGTAAGAACACCTCTTACCTACACTTCTAGTGGAGAATACCGTGTTATGTCGTTCAGTTTGTGGTCGTGGTTCTTGTCCCAGTCTCTGTGTGTGTGTGTGTGTGTGTATTTCTCTTCCAACCGCCTGGGTGAAGGCTGCCATCTTATCATATTTTCAGAGGTTATGACAAACCTCAATAAAAAATGATTGCCTTTCAAAAAGAAGACCAATTATTGTTTGGTATTTTTATTGGTCCAAGAAAGTTTTTAAAAATACAATGATTGCATTTTTACTGTCGTCACGCTTTGCTCCTTGTTCTTTTGTGTGTTCTGCATAAATTCATTCTCTGAGGACCGGTTCCCAGTTCAGAGTTTACATAGAGCACTTAGCCCTACCAGGTCATCTGAGTTTGTGGTTCTGCGCCGTCCAGACAGAGCTCCTTGTAGATCAAGACTTCACCAGAGGAACCAGACGTGATACTGTTTCAGATGCAATGTCTCCTATGACATTAGAATTCCTGACAGATATGCTCTCTCTAATCATGAATGTGCGCTGTGTAATCTTAAACCCCATACAGTGGCGGTTGGTCGGGTCAGGAACTAGTATCTAGTGTGGCTGGTTTTAGCTGGACTGTCAGGGTTGAGGTCAGGGGCCGCTAGCATCAATCCCAATGTGGACGGGGACCTGTCTTTATCCTATCGCTGTGTCGATGAAAGTTATCCCAGTCGTAACAACATGTCTGTAAACAGTGGTGAGGCCGTGTGGGAGAGGACAGAGACTGACGTCGTAGTGTTGATGTTACAGTGCCTACCTCACTGACTGCTCCAATGGAGTCAGACACCTCTACTGTAGCTGGTCTGGAGGAGTGGAAGAGGGACAATGGTGTGTAGTTGGTTTGTACTGTAGTTGTACAAAATGTGTAAAAGTGACAGAATATGTGTGCATTTGCACAATCGTAGGTCAGTAGAGATCTTTGTGTTCTGTACTCTAAAATGGAGGGCCACTGATGGGATGTGGTGGATGTTATCTGTGTGCTTGTTTGTACCTTGTCAGCTTGGGGATTTGAACTTGCAACCTTCTGGTTACTAGTCAACGCTCTAACCACTAGGCTACCCTGCCGCCCCGCTACTAACACTAGTAGCCTTGTGAGGGCCTTCTGCTTCCCAATGGTCAGGCTTTGCGTGATATATTGTTCTCTCTACCTTCTTGCCCTTTGTGCTGGAATGTTTCTACCATGTTTTGTGTTGCTACCATGTTGTTGTCATGTTGTGTTGCTACCATGTTGTTGTTATGTTGTGTTGCTACCATGTTGTTGTCATGTTGTGTTTCTACCATGTTGTTGTCATGTTGTGTTGCTACCATGTTGTTGTCATGTTGTGTTGCTACCATGTTGTTTTCATGTTGTGTTGCTATCATGTTGTTGTCATGTTGTGTTGCTACCATGTTGTTGTCATGTTGTGTTGCTACCATGTTGTTGTCATGTTGTGTTGCTACCATGTTGTTGTCATGTTATGTTGTTGTCATGTGTTCCTGCCTTGCTATGTTGTTGTCTTAGGTCTCTCTTTATGTAGTGTTGTGTTGTCTCTCTTGTCGTGATGTGTGTTTTGTCCCATATTTATATATATTATTATTTATTTGTTTTTATACCGGCCCCCGTCCCTGCAGGAGGCCTTTTGCAAGGCCGTCATTGTAAAAAAGAATTTGTTCTTAACTGACTTGCCTAGTTAAATAAAGGTTAAATAAGTAAATCAAATGAAAAATCCTGCTCCTTCCTGTCCACAAAAGGTCTTTCTTTCAAAACAACGATCCATGTAGCTAACCGTTGGGGTCGGAGAATTCGGGCAGAATTCCTCACCATTCTTTCCCATATCGGAGAATAAGGCAACTTGCTCTCATCCGGGAGGTTGAAAGTCCAGTTGTGTTTAACGTTTTTCTTCGTGATTTCACGGAAGGCCGCGCGGCGAGGCTAAATGTTTCGTCGGGTGGTTGTTATTGTGCACTGGCTGGCCAAAGCAAACTGAGTCTAGTGGAGAGTGGAATCTTTATCTAAGAGCGATATGGTCAATTTGCCCTGAAATAAGGCTATGTGCTGCCCACTGGGACAGGGAGCAGGGGGAGGGGGTGCATGCGGCTCGTGCGTGCATTCTCAGCCTCAACACAACCACAGGCTAAACTTTGTTTGTTTCTGGCTTATTTTGTTTACTCCCTTGTGCAGATAAGAGCGATCATTCTTGGGTTTCATTCTTTCTCGAGGCCTGTTTATCTCCTCCTAGTCCAGTGTGTGTAGCCTGTCACCTGTTTATCTCCTCCCAGTCCAGTGTGTGTAGCCTGTAACCTGTAGCCTGTTTATCTCCTCCCAGTCCAGTGTGTGTAGCCTGTAACCTGTAGCCTGTTTATCTCCTCCCAGTCCAGTGTGTGTAGCCTGTAACCTGTAGCCTGTTTATCTCCTCCCAGTCCAGTGTGTGTAGCCTGTAACCTGTAGCCTGTTTATCTCCTCCCAGTCCAGTGTGTGTAGCCTGTAACCTGTAGCCTGTTTATCTCCTCCCAGTCCAGTGTGTGTAGCCTGTCACCTGTAGCCTGTTTATCTCCTCCCAGTCCAGTGTGTGTAGCCTGTAACCTGTAGCCTGTTTATCTCCTCCCAGTCCAGTGTGTGTAGCCTGTAACCTGTAGCCTGTTTATCTCCTCCCAGTCCAGTGTGTGTAGCCTGTAACCTGTAGCCTGTTTATCTCCTCCCAGTCCAGTGTGTGTAGCCTGTCACCTGTTTATCTCCTCCCAGTCCAGTGTGTGTAGCCTGTCACCTGTTTATCTCCTCCCAGCCAGTGTTTATAACCTAGCCCTCCCAGTCCAGTGTGTGTAGCCTGTAACCTGTAGCCTGTTTATCTCCTCCCAGTCCAGTGTGTGTAGCCTGTCACCTGTAGCCTGTTTATCTCCTCCCAGTCCAGTGTGTGTAGCCTGTAACCTGTAGCCTGTTTATCTCCTCCCAGTCCAGTGTGTGTAGCCTGTAACCTGTTTATCTCCTCCCAGTCCAGTGTGTGTAGCCTGTAACCTGTAGCCTGTTTATCTCCTCCCAGTCCAGTGTGTGTAGCCTGTAACCTGTTTATCTCCTCCCAGTCCAGTGTGTGTAGCCTGTCACCTGTTTATCTCCTCCCAGTCCAGTGTGTGTAGCCTGTAACCTGTAGCCTGTTTATCTCCTCCCAGTCCAGTGTGTGTAGCCTGTCACCTGTAGCCTGTTTATCTCCTCCCAGTCCAGTGTGTGTAGCCTGTAACCTGTAGCCTGTTTATCTCCTCCCAGTCCAGTGTGTGTAGCCTGTCACCTGTAGCCTGTTTATCTCCTCCCAGTCCAGTGTGTGTAGCCTGTAACCTGTAGCCTGTTTATCTCCTCCCAGTCCAGTGTGTGTAGCCTGTCACCTGTTTATCTCCTCCCAGTCCAGTGTGTGTAGACTGTCACCTGTAACCTGTTTATCTCCTCCCAGTCCAGTGTGTGTAGCCTGTCACCTGTAACCTGTTTATCTCCTCCCAGTCCAGTGTGTGTAGCCTGTCACCTGTTTATCTCCTCCCAGTCCAGTGTGTGTAGCCTGTAACCTGTAGCCTGTTTATCTCCTCCCAGTCCAGTGTGTGTAGCCTGTCACCTGTAACCTGTTTATCTCCTCCCAGTCCAGTGTGTGTAGCCTGTCACCTGTTTATCTCCTCCCAGTCCAGTGTGTGTAGCTTGTCACCTGTAGCCTGTTTATCTCCTCCCAGTCCAGTGTGTGTAGCCTGTAACCTGTAGCCTGTTTATCTCCTCCCAGTCCAGTGTGTGTAGCCTGTAACCTGTAGCCTGTTTATCTCCTCCCAGTCCAGTGTGTGTAGCCTGTAACCTGTAGCCTGTTTATCTCCTCCCAGTCCAGTGTGTGTAGCCTGTAACCTGTAGCCTGTTTATCTCCCCCCTAGTCCAGTGTGTGTAGCCTGTCACCTGTTTATCTCCTCCCAGTCCAGTGTGTGTAGCCTGTAACCTGTAGCCTGTTTATCTCCTCCCAGTCCAGTGTGTGTAGCCTGTAACCTGTAGCCTGTTTATCTCCTCCCAGTCCAGTGTGTGTAACCTGTAGCCTGTTTATCTCCTCCCAGTCCAGTGTGTGTAGCCTGTCACCTGTTTATCTCCTCCCAGTCCAGTGTGTGTAGCCTGTAACCTGTAGCCTGTTTATCTCCTCCCAGTCCAGTGTGTGTAACCTGTAGCCTGTTTATCTCCTCCCAGTCCAGTGTGTGTAGCCTGTCACCTGTTTATCTCCTCCCAGTCCAGTGTGTGTAGCCTGTAACCTGTAGCCTGTTTATCTCCCCCCAGTCCAGTGTGTGTAGCCTGTCACCTGTTTATCTCCTCCCAGTCCAGTGTGTGTAGCCTGTAACCTGTAGCCTGTTTATCTCCCCCCAGTCCAGTGTGTGTAGCCTGTCACCTGTTTATCTCCTCCCAGTCCAGTGTGTGTAGCCTGTAACCTGTAGCCTGTTTATCTCCTCCCAGTCCAGTGTGTGTAGCCTGTAACCTGTAGCCTGTTTATCTCCTCCCAGTCCAGTGTGTGTAGCCTGTAACCTGTAGCCTGTTTATCTCCTCCCAGTCCAGTGTGTGTAGCCTGTAACCTGTAGCCTGTTTATCTCCTCCCAGTCCAGTGTGTGTAGCCTGTCACCTGTAGCCTGTTTATCTCCTCCCAGTCCAGTGTGTGTAGCCTGTAACCTGTAGCCTGTTTATCTCCTCCCAGTCCAGTGTGTGTAACCTGTAGCCTGTTTATCTCCTCCCAGTCCAGTGTGTGTAACCTGTAGCCTGTTTATCTCCTCCCAGTCCAGTGTGTGTAGCCTGTCACCTGTTTATCTCCTCCCAGTCCAGTGTGTGTAGCCTGTCACCTGTAGCCTGTTTATCTCCTCCCAGTCCAGTGTGTGTAACCTGTAGCCTGTTTATCTCCTCCCAGTCCAGTGTGTGTAACCTGTAGCCTGTTTATCTCCTCCCAGTCCAGTGTGTGTAACCTGTAGCCTGTTTATCTCCTCCCAGTCCAGTGTGTGTAACCTGTAGCCTGTTTATCTCCTCCCAGTCCAGTGTGTGTAGCCTGTAACCTGTAGCCTGTTTATCTCCTCCCAGTCCAGTGTGTGTAGCCTGTAACCTGTAGCCTGTTTATCTCCTACCAGTCCAGTGTGTGTAACCTGTAGCCTGTTTATCTCCTCCCAGTCCAGTGTGTGTAACCTGTAGCCTGTTTATCTCCTCCCAGTCCAGTGTGTGTAACCTGTAACCTGTAGCCTGTTTATCTCCTCCCAGTCCAGTGTGTGTAGCCTGTAACCTGTAGCCTGTTTATCTCCTCCCAGTCCAGTGTGTGTAACCTGTAGCCTGTTTATCTCCTCCCAGTCCAGTGTGTGTAACCTGTAGCCTGTTTATCTCCTCCCAGTCCAGTCAACATTAAATACAATTGTTTCGTAAACAACAATGCAGAGTTAACATAAAAAATAGAAATAATGACACAAGGAGTAACAAATAACAATGACAAGTAAAAGTAACATGGCTATATAGAGAGAGATACCAGGACTGAGTTAATGTACAGGGAGGGGCATGAGATAATTGAGGTAGCTACACTACATATACAAAAATATGTGGACACCCCTTCAAACTGGTATTTCAGCCACACCCGTTGCTGACAGATGTATAAAATCGAGCATTTAGTCATACAATCTCCAAAGACAAACATTGGCAGTATAATGGCATTACTGAAGAGCTCAGTGACTTTCAACGTGTCACTGTCATAGGATGACACCTTTCCAACAAGTCAGTTGGTCAAATTTCTGCCCTGCTAGAGCTGCCCTGGTCAACTGTACGTGCTGTTATTGTTTTAGTGGAAGAGTCTAGGAGAAACAACGGCTTAGCCGCGAAGTGGTAGGCGACACAAGCTCACAGAACGGGACCGCTGAGTGCTGAAGAGCGTAGCGTGTAAAATGGTAGTTCCAAACAGCCTCTGGAAGTAATGTCAGCACAAAACCTGTTCGTCGGGAGCTTCATTAATTGGGTTTCCATGGCCGAGCAACTGTACACAAGCCTAAGATCACCCTGCGCAATGCTAAGCATCGACTGGAATGGTCTAAAGCTTGCTGTCATTGGAACAGTGGAAACACTTTCTCTGAATTGATGCTAAACCAGTCCGATGGACGAATCTGGGTTTGGTGGATGCCAGGAGAACGCTACCTGCCCCAATGCATAATGCCAACTGTAAATTTTGGTGGAGGAGGAATAATGGTCTGGGGCTGTTTATCATGGTTCAGGCCCCTTAGTTCCAGTGAAGGAAATCGTAACACTACAGCATACAATAACATTCTAGATGATTCTGTGCTTCCAACTTTGTGGCAACAGTTTGGGGAAAGCCCTTTCCTGTTTCAGCATAACAATGCCCCCGTGCACAATGTGAGGTCCATACAGAAATGGTTTGTCGAGATTGGTGTTGAAGAACTTGACTGGCCTACACAGAGCCCTGACCTCAACCCTATCAAACCACATTGGGACGAATTGTAACGCTGACTGAGAGCCAGGCCTAATCGCCCAATATCAGTGCCTGACCTCACCAACGGTCTTGTGGCTGAATGGAAGCAAGTCCTAGCAATTTTTTCTCTAACAACTAGTGGAAAGCCTCCTCAGAAGAGTGGAGGCTGTTACAGCAGCGTTTGTGTGTGTGTGTGTGTGTGTGTGTGTGTGTGTGTGTGTGTGTGTGTGTGTGTGTGTGTGTGTGTGTGTGTGTGTGTGTGTGTGTGTGTGTGTGGGTGGGTGGGTGGGTGTCGGTGGGTGGGTGGGTGTCGGTGGGTGTGGGTGTGTGGGATGTCAGTGTAATTACAGTACCAGTCAAAAGTTTGGACACACCTGCTCATTCAAGGGTTTCTATTTTTCCTATTTTCTACATTGTAAAAGCCTGAAACAATGCCTAAAGACCGGCCACATGTAGAGGAAGCCATAGAGATCGTGAACTAGGTCCTAAGTCTTTGTATGGTGGATAGGCTTTCAATGGAAAAATAGCCTTTCAAAATAATAGTACTTCCTGGTTGGATTTTCCTCGGGTTTTCGCCTGCATATCAGTTCTGTTACTCTCACAGACATTATTTTAACCGTTTTGGAAACTTTAGAGTGTTTTCTATCCAAATCTACTAATTCTATGCATATCCTATCTTCTGGGCCTGAGTAGCAGGCAGTTTAATATGGGCACGCTTTTCATTCAAAATTCCAAATGCTGCCCCCTACCCTAGTGAAGTTAACTCTAACAAACTTATCCTCTGCAGCAGAGGTAACTCTTCCATTCCTGTGGCGGTCCTCATCAGAGCCAGTTTCATCATAGCACTTGATTGTTTTTGCAACTGCACTTGAAGAAACGTTCAAAATTCTTGAAGTTTTCCGTATTAACTGACCTTCATGTCTTAAAATAATGGTGGACAGTCATTTCTCTTTGCTTATTTAAGCTGTTCTTGCCATAATATGGACGTTGTCTTTTACCAAATAGGGCTATCTTCTGTATACCAACCCTACCTTGTCACAACGCAACTAATTGGATCAAATGCATTAAGAAGGAAAGAAATTGCACAAATTAACTTTTAACAAGGCACACCTGTTAATTTAAATGAAACTGGTTGAGAGAATGCTAAGAGTATGCTAAGAGTGTGTAAAGCTGTTATCAAGGCAAAGGGTGACTACATTGATGAATTTCAAATATACAAAATAACATTTTTTGATGACTATATGACTACATATGTGTTATTTCATAGTTTTGATGTTTTCACTATTATTCTGCAATGTAGAAAATAGTACAATTTAAGAAAAACCCTGGAATGAGTAGGTGTGTCCAAACTTTTGACTGGTAATGTATGTGTGAGTGTTTGCATAAAGTCAGTGCAAGAGAGTTAGTGCAAAAAAGGGTCAATGCAGGTATTGCGGGTTGCCGTTTGATTGAATGCATTTGTTGCTAATTAGCAGTCTTGTTTCTCAGTCTCATGGCTGGGGGGTAGAAGCTGTTCAGTGTCCTGTTGGATCCAGAACTGGTGCTCCAGTACCGCTTGCCGTGCGGTTGCAGAAAGAACAGTCTATGTCTTGGGTGGCTGGAATCTTTGAAATCATTTTGGGTCGTCCTCTGACCCCGCCTGGTATTGAGGTCCTGGGTGGCAGGGAGCTCAGCCCCAGTGATGTACTGGGTGGTATGCAGTGCCCTCTGTAGCGGCTTGTGGATTTTAGGATCTGAGGGCCCATGCCTAATCTTTTCAGCCTCCTGAGGGGGAAGAGGTTCTGCTTTGCCCTCTTCACAACTGTGCGGGTGTGTGTGGATCATGTTAATTTCTTAGTGATGTGGAAACAGAGGAACTTGAAAGTCTCGACCCACTCCACTAGCCTGAAGCTGAAGCTGTGGAAACTCCAGTTCCAAGAATGTCAAAATCAGTGTCTTAAGGACCACATTAGACAGTGGGGATCAGTGTCCTTAAGGACAATATTAGACAGTGGGGATCAGTGTCCTTAAGGACAATATTAGACAGTGGTGATCAGTGTCCTTAAAGACCACATTAGACAGTGGTGATCAGTGTCCTTAAGGACCACATTAGACAGTGGTGATCAGTGTCCATTAGACAGGACAGATCAGTGTCCTTAAAGACCACATTAGACAGTGGGAATCAGTGTGATCAGTGTAAGGACCACATTAGACAGTGGGAATCAGTGTCCTTAAGGACCACATTAGACAGTGGGGATCAGTATCCTTAAGGACCACATTAGACAGTGGGAATCAGTGTCCATTAGACAGTGGAATCAGGACCACATTAGACAGTGGGGATTAGACAGTGGGAATCAGTGTCCTTAAGGACACATTAGACATAAGGACCACATTAGACAGTAGACAGTGGGAATCAGTGTCCTTAAGGACCACATTAGACAGTGGATCAGTGTCCTTAAGGACCACATTAGACAGTGGTGATCAGTGTCCTTAAGGACCACATTAGACAGTGGGAATCAGTGTCCTTAAGGACCACATTAGACAGTGGTGATCAGTGTCCTTAAGGACCACATTAGACAGTGGTGAATCAGTGTCCTTAAGGACCACATTAGACAGTGGGAATCAGTGTCCATTAAGTGGGATCAGTGTCCTTAAGGACCACATTAGACAGTGGTGATCAGTGTCCTTAAGGACCACATTAGACAGTGGGGATCAGTGTCCTTAAGGACCACATTAGACAGTGGGAATCAGTGGGACCACATTAGACAGTGTCAGACAGTGGAATCAGTGTCCTTAAGGACCACATTAGACAGTGGGAATCAGTGTCCTTAAGGACCACATTAGACAGTGGGACATTAGACAGTGGTGATCAGTCCTTAAGGACCACATTAGACAGTGACAGTGATCAGTGTCCTTAAGGACCACATTAGACATTGGGATCAGTGTCCTTAAGGACCACCAGTGGGATCAGTGTCATTAGACAGTGGTGATCAGTGTCCTTAAGGACCACATTAGACAGTGGGATCAGTGTCCTTAAGGACCACATTAGACAGATGTGTCCTTAAGGACCACATAGACAGTGGGAATCAGTGTCCTTAAGGACCACATTAGACAGTGGTGGACCACATTAGACAGTGGGATCAGTGTCCTTAAGGAGTGTCCTTAAGGCAGTGGGATCAGTGTCCCAGGACCACATTAGAGAAATGTCTCATCAACCATCAGACTGAAATGTCATCAACCATCAGACTGAATGTTAGCCACTTAAAGCTCCTTTACCCTCGTCCCTCCAGTGTGGAGAAAGACCCAGAGGGAAGGACCCAGACAGAACAGAGCCATCCTCAGATGTAGGTCATCAGGCCAAGCTAGCCATGGCGACGTGAAACTTTCCCAACATGCCCGAAAGCGTTCGCTCTCCTATCGCCTCATCTTCCGTGGATTGGCCTATCAGAGCTCTCGACTGGGTGGCATAATCACAACCATTAGCCTATCAAGATCTATCCAGGGGCTCTTGCTGCCTTTCCCACTTTCCCACCACTTTCCCTCCAAAGATTAACCCAAGATGGCCACTCTCAAACCAGTCTCTGACTCCAGGGGATAAGAACACAAGAGTCTGTGATTTAATTGGATTCATTTGTAAAATGGCTGTTGGAGATTTGGGCATTATCTATCCATGTACCCATGACTGGAATGCTAGCTCTCTCCCTCTTGGGCATTATCTACAGTATCTCTCCTCTGTGGTGGCTGTGGGGTGTATGAATGTTAGACCTAGGCTGTTCTCCTGCTTGTGATTCGTTTCTTATGTACATTAGATAATAATTCCAGTCTGTGTGTAACCCTAAAACCTGCTGAGGAAGAGAATCATTGATCAGATCTGTTAATGGCCCACATTTTCCTAATGATCCTAGTGATATAAAGAAACATGTCCCTATGACATAAACAACTCCTGATGGTAGAAATTAGCAACAAATGCATTCAATGGTAAGGGCCAAGGATGAGAGAAACTAGCTGTAACTCCATAAACTGGTTGTCCTGTCCTTGTCATTGTAATGCTCCTCCATCTCTTTGCCATAGCTGCATAATGGGTGTGAGTGTTCAGTGTCCTGTTCAGTGTCCTGTTCAGTGTCGTGCTGGTCTGCTGCTGGGGGCAGTTCGGGTACATTTATATATCTGCTCTGCTACATGGTTGTGTTGATATAAGGATGGATGGACATCAGACAACGTTTGTTCAACAGCGTAGAGGGGATTTACAGTTATGCTTTATGGACAGAGGGAGGGTGGGAGAGAGATATAGAGAGGAGGGAGACAGAGGAGATGGAGAGAGGCAGAACACAGAAACACAGTTTGAGACAGATTCAGAGAGACCCTTGAACTGAATGGAGTAGTACACTACTACTAACAGTGAGTCAGCAGAACTTATCAACAGAGAGCAGTTAACTGAGAGGATGAAGAATCAGGCGGAAGCTTTTAAAGCTAAATGGCTCCTCTGTTTACACCTCTATAAAGTCCTCTAAGAACATCTATCATTATCTCTGCAGGCATATCTCTAATTATCTCTGAGCACACTGTGTCTCAAGCCACATCTCTCTCTCATCTGGAAATGGAGATGTGGAGATAGTTAAAAGCAGGAAATTGAAGAATAAAGCCACGGGTGGAACACGTATTAGTCAGCTGGATCAGGCCAGTTTATATATTAGTCAGCTGGATCAGGCCAGTTTATGTATTAGTCAGCTGGATCAGGCCAGTTTATGTATTAGTCAGCTGGATCAGGCCAGTTTATGTATTAGTCAGTTGGATCAGGCCAGTTTATTGTGGTCCTTTTATTTCTGTGCACTTCACTTCAAAGTATGCCTCTTGTTTTGGTATGTCTTGTAAACCTTCATTATGTTATGTCTCCCAGTCACTGACCTCTTATGAACACAGACATAGGGCATGTACTGTATTTATGAAGGACAAACTAACACTAACCTGACATTCACCTCTCTGCCCTCTCTCTCTCTCTAACACTAACCTGACATTCACCTCTCTGCCCTCTCACTCTCTCTAACACTAACCTGACATTCACCTCTCTGCCCTCTCACTCTCTCTAACACTAACCTGCCCTGCCCTCACTCTCTCTAACACTAACCTGACATTCACCTCTCTGCCCTCTCTCTCTCTCTAACACTAACCTGACATTCACCTCTCTGCCCTCTCTCTCTCTCTCTAACACTAACCTGACATTCACCTCTCTGCTCTCTCTCTCTCTCTCTCTAACACTAACCTGACATTCACCTCTCTGCCCTCTCTCTCTCTCTCTAACACTAACCTGACATTCACCTCTCTGCTCTCTCTCTAACACTAACCTGACATTCACCTCTCCTCTCTCTCTAACACTAACCTGACATTCACTCTCTCTAACACTAACCTGACATTCACCTCTCTGCCCTCTGACATTCACCTCTCTGCCCTCTCTCTCTCTAACACTAACCTGACATTCACTCTCTCTGACATTCACCCCTCTCTCTCTCTCTAACACTAACCTGACATTCACCTCTCTGCCCTCTCTCTCTCTCTAACACTAACCTGACATTCACCTCTCTGCCCTCTCTCACTCTCTCTAACACTAACCTGACATTCACCTCTCTGCCCTCTCTCTCTCTCTAACACTAACCTGACATTCACCTCTCTCTGCCCTCTCACTCTCTCTAACACTAACCTGACATTCACCTCTCTGCCCTCTCTCTCTCTCTCTAACACTAACCTGACATTCACCTCTCTGCCCTCTCTCTCTCTCTAACACTAACCTGACATTCACCTCTCTGCCCTCTCACTCTCTAACACTAACACATTCAACCTGACATTCACCTAACCTCATTCACCTCTCTGCCCTCTCTCTCTAACACTAACCTGACATTCACCTCTCTGCCCTCTCTCTCTCTCTCTAACACTAACCTGACATTCACCTCTCTGCCCTCTCTCTCTCTCTAACACTAACCTGACATTCACCTCTCTGCCCTCTCACTCTCTCTAACACTAACCTGACATTCACCTCTCTGCCCTCTCTCTCTCTCTAACACTAACCTGACATTCACCTCTCTCTGCCCCTCTCTCTCTCTCTAACACTAACCTGACATTCACCTCTCTGCCATTCACCTCTAACACTAACCTGACATTCCCTCTCTCTGCCCCCTCTCTCTAACACTAACCTGACACATTCACCTCTCTGCCCTCTGCCCTCTCTCTAACACTAACCTGACATTCCCTCTCTGCCCTCTCACTCTCTCTAACACTAACCTGACATTCACCTCTCTCTCTGCCCTCTCTCTGCCCTCTCAACACTAACCTGACATTCACCTCTCTCTCCTCTCTCACTAACCTGACACACCTCTCTGCCCTCTCTCTCTTTCTAACAACTGACTGACATTCACCTCTCTGCCCTCTCACTCTCTCTAACACTAACCTGACATTCACCTCTCTGCCCTCTCACTCTCTCTAACACTAACCTGACATTCACTTCTCTGCCCTCTCTCTCTCTCTCTAACACTAACCTGACATTCACCTCTCTGCCCTCTCACTCTCTCTAACACTAACCTGACATTCACCTCTCTCTGCCCTCTCACCCTCTCTAACACTAACCTGACATTCACCTCTCTGCCCTCTCACTCTCTCTAACACTAACCTGACATTCACCTCTCTGCCCTCTCACTCCCTCTAACACTAACCTGACATTCACCTCTCTGCCCTCTCACTCTCTCTAACACTAAACTGACATTCTCCTCTCTCTGCCCTCTCACCCCCTCTAACACTAACCTGACATTCACCTCTCTGCCCTCTCACTCTCTCTAACACTAACCTGACATTCACCTCTCTGCCCTCTCACTCCCTCTAACACTAACCTGACATTCACCTGACATTCACCTCTCTGCCCTCTCTCTGCCCTCTTTCTCTCTTCAGATAGAGAATCTTTTGGAGCAGTTAAAGGACAAGGACAAGCAGCTGACGGGTCTGAGAGACAGAGTCAAGGGTCTCCAGACTGACTCCAGCAACACAGACACAGCACTGACCACGCTGGAGGAGGCCCTGTCTGAAAAGGTATGCTAGGCCGGGAGGACGGCAGAAGGAAACAGTTGAAGAAAAGTAGGATAGCAGAAAAGAGAGAGGGGGATAGAGAGACAACGGTATTGAGAGAACGACAGAGTAGGAAAAAGAGGAGGGAGTCTCCAGCATCATAGACTGGACAGCGAGTATGAGAAGGAGAAAGACTAGTGTGAAGTGACAGAATTCCTTCCAGATAGAAAGGGATATAGATAGATTGTCTGTAGATGAAGGACAGGATCCATGCTGAGTGTAAAGGATGTTTACTCATTCTCTCTACAGTTAGTGTGATGTCATAGACAGGTTTTAACTGTCCCTGCTCACATAGTCAGACCACCTCACTGTTGCTGACCACATATACATCAACTCAGACTGATAGATATACAATGGAACAGATGCAGGGAAACCCCAGAGCCTCTGTATCTCCACGACGACTATAGAGATTGAGGATGAGGATACGAGTGGTTATGATTGGAGATGGATGATCAACTCATATGTTATTTGTCACATGTGTCGAGTACAACAACCTCACAGTGAAATGCTTACTTACAAGCCATTAACCAACAATGCAGTTTTATGAAGATTTAAAAAAAAATATATATTTAACAAATAATTAAGGAGCAACAATAAAATAACAGTGTTGAGGCTATATACAGAGAGTTCCAGTACAGAGTCAATGTGCGGGGGCACCGGTTAATTGAGGTAATTTGATCATGTAGGTAGAGGTAAAGGGACTATGCATGGATAACAAACAGAATAGCTTCAGCATAAAAATGGGGGGTAGGGACAATGCAAATATTCCGGGTAGCCATTTTTAACTGTTCAAGAGTTATGGCATGGTGGTAGAAGCTGTTAAGAGGCCTTTTTGTCCTAGACTTGGCGCTCCGGTACCGCTTGCCGTGCGGTAGTAGAGAGAACAGTCTACGACTGGGGTGGCTGGAGTCCTTGGCAATTTTTTGGGCCTTCCTCTGACACCGCCTGGTATAGAGGTCCTGGATGGCAGGACCGTACTGGGCCGTACGCACTACCCTCTGTAGTGCCTTGTGGTAGGAGGCCGAGCAGTTACCATACCAGGCGGTGATGCAACCATTCAGGATACACTCTAATTTTTGAGGATCTGGGGGCCCATGGTGTTGAATGCTAAGCTGTAGTCAATGAATAGCATTCTCACAGGTGTTCATTTTGTCCAGGTGGGAAAGGGCAGTGTGGAGTGCAATAGAGATTGCATCATCTGTGGATCTGTTGGGGCGGTATGCAAATTGGAGTGGGTCTAGGTTTTCTGGGATAATGCTGTTGATGTGAGCCATGACCAGCCTTTCAATGCACTTCATGGCTACAGACGTGAGTGCTACGGGTCGGTAGTCATTTAGGCAGGTTACCTTAGTGTTCTTGGGCACCGGGACAATGGTGGTCTGCTTGAATGGTGGGTTATTTCAGACTCGGTCAGGGACAGGTTGAAAATGTCAGTGAAGACACTTGCAGGCTGGTCAGCGCATGCTCTGAGTACACATCCTGGTAATTCGTCTGGCACTGCGGCCTTGTGAATGTTGACCTGATCACATAGTCGTCCGGATCAGCTGATGCTCTCATGCATGATTCAGTGTTGCTTGCCTCAAAGCGAGCATAAAAGTTATTTAGCTCGTCTGGTAGGCTTGTGTCGCAGGGCAGCTTGTAGCTGTGCTTCCCTTTGTAGTCCGTAATAGTTTGCAAGCTCTGCCACACCTGACGAGCGTCTGAGCCGGTGTAGTAGGATTCAATCTTAGCCCTGTATTGATGCTTTGCCTGTTTGATGGTTCGTCAGAGGGCATAGCAGGATATCTTATAAGCATCCGGGTTAGAGTCTCCCTCCTTGAAAGTGGCAGCTCTACCCTTCAGCTCAGTGCGGATGTTGCCTGTAATCCATGGCTTCTGTTTGGGGTATGTACATACAGTCACTGTGGGGACAACGTCATCGATGCAGTTATGATGTGGTGTACTCCTCAATGCCATCGGAAGAATCCCGGAACACATTCCAGTCTGTGCTATCCGGGTAGACTGCGTAGAGCAAAACAGTCTTGTAGCTTAGCATTTGCGTCCTCTGACCACTTCCTGCTTTAGTTTTTGCTTCATAAGCAGGAATCAGGAGGATAGAGTTATGGTCAGATTTGCCAAATGGTGGGCGAGTTACAAACAACGCGAAAAAAATTAACAAAATAGCGCAGTTGGTTAGGAGCACATAAAACGGCAGCCATCCCCACCGGCGCCATTCTTTGGCTATGGAGGGGATGATGACGATGATGAAGACTCCATCACATTAGGTTAGATTCCTGACTTAATTTTTTTTCAAGGGAAACCAATACATTTTTGAGACAGTTCCATCACTTACAAAGTCACCATCTCGACCTAACCGATGGCTTTGTAGAGTTGTATAGGGCAAGGTAGAGCTGTGTAGAGCAATGTAGGGCTGGGTAGGGCCGGGTAGGCTGTGTAGAGCTATGTAGGGCTGGGTAGGGCCAGGTAGACTGTGTAGGGCTATGTAGGGCCGGGTAGGCTGTGTAGGGCTATGTAGGGCTGGGTAGGGCCAGGTAGACTGTGTAGGGCTATGTAGGGCCGGGTAGGCTGTGTAGAGCTATATAGGGCTGGGTAGGGCCAGGTAGACTGTGTAGAGCTATATAGGGCTGGGTAGGGCCAGGTAGACTGTGTAGGGCTATATAGGGCTGGGTAGGGCCAGGTAGACTGTGTAGGGCTGGGAAGGGCCGGGTAGACTGTGTAGGGCAGTGTAGGGTTGAGAAGGCTATCTACGGCTCTGTAGGCTTGAGAATGACTCCATTGAGCCCTCCATTGAGTTACAGTGCATCTGTGTGTGTTGGTCTGGCTAAGTGGATGAGATGGATGCTAATTGTTGGTTCTAAACAGACTGAGTTTGTTTTCTCTGGGTTGGTTGGTGAGAGAACAGCTGTTGTTCATAAGACCTCACCTCAGCGTTAGTCAGTTAGCCCTCCCCACAGCCGGCGCTATGCTAGCGCCACACATGAATCACCTTTCAGGTCAACACAGGCTTTTATTTTAGCTAATTGTTTTCGCTAAAGGTTGCCGTGTGGGATACTTATCCAATAAAAAGGCTTAATTTTCCAGAATTCAGGTTGAACAAGTCACTTTCCGGTTACATGGAAAGTCTTACTCAACCAGGACAACATTCCGATGTGTATTTTTTTTGTTTTCTCCTTTGAAAGCGGCGTGTTTTTCCTTCTATACACAAACACTGAGCGATATGTTTATGTATTTACAACGACAGCTAAGGACTTCTCATGATTTCTAAACATCATCTGTTGATGTTACAAGGGCATTGCTCAACTGACAGTGGTCATTCCTAACGTCGTCATCGCCACCCTCATCATCATCATCATCATCGTGGTCATGGTTTTCAGTGTAGATGAGGGTGTGTTGTGGAGGACTGGTGTGGACCACTAAAGATAATTGTGAAGGGCAGTATGGAGAGATGGGACCATGCTCACCTTTGTTCCACATGTTTAACAATGGCTGCCAGGGGTTAGCGCTGCGTGGTGTGTGTGTGTGTTTGTATATGAGTGTGTGTGTGTTTGATGGAGGTTGAGTGTGATTGGCTGGGCTGAGGTGTATCCTGGTCTGCCAAGTGTAAACTCATGTCAGGAACTGACGGAAGAGAGGCAATGCAAACATCCTAAGTGGAACCGGACAAGACAGGCAATGGTGTTCTGCATTTGGTTCTGTTTTATGAGATGCTGCAGTAGGCTTTGTCCAGTCACCCTCAGCTGTGTTCCAATACTCATACTAACCGCACTAACAGCACTACTTGTGATGGAAATTGATTATGTAGTATGCTTATTGGTCATAGTATGGATATAGTTAGTATGCTTATTGGTCATAGTATGGATATACAGTGCCTTGCGAAAGTATTCGGCCCCCTTGAACTTTGCGACCTTTTGCCACATTTCAGGCTTCAAACATAAAGATATAAAACTGTGTTTTTTTGTGAAGAATCAACAACAAGTGGGACACAATCATGAAGTGGAACGACATTTATTGGATATTTCAAACTTTTTTAACAAATCAAAAACTGAAAAATTGGGCGTGCAAAATTATTCAGCCCCCTTAAGTTAATACTTTGTAGCGCCACCTTTTGCTGCGATTACAGCTGTAAGTCGCTTGGGGTATGTCTCTATCAGTTTTGCACATCGAGAGACTGAATTTTTTTCCCATTCCTCCTTGCAAAACAGCTCGAGCTCAGTGAGGTTGGATGGAGAGCATTTGTGAACAGCAGTTTTCAGTTCTTTCCACAGATTCTCGATTGTATTCAGGTCTGGACTTTGACTTGGCCATTCTAACACCTGGATATGTTTATTTTTGAACCATTCCATTGTAGATTTTGCTTTATGTTTTGGATCATTGTCTTGTTGGAAGACAAATCTCCGTCCCAGTCTCAGGTCTTTTGCAGACTCCATCAGGTTTTCTTCCAGAATGGTCCTGTATTTGGCTCCATCCATCTTCCCATCAATTTTAACCAGCTTCCCTGTCCCTGCTGAAGAAAAGCAGGCCCAAACCATGATGCTGCCACCACCATGTTTGACAGTGGGGATGGTGTATTCAGGGTGATGAGCTGTGTTGCTTTTACGCCAAACATAACGTTTTGCATTGTTGCCAAAAAGTTCAATTTTGGTTTCATCTGACCAGAGCACCTTCTTCCACATGTTTGGTGTGTCTCCCAGGTGGCTTGTGGCAAACTTTAAACGACACTTTTTATGGATATCTTTAAAATAAATGGCTTTCTTCTTGCCACTCTTCCATAAAGGCCAGATTTGTGCAATATACGACTGATTGTTGTCCTATGGACAGAGTGTCCCACCTCAGCTGTAGATCTCTGCAGTTCATCCAGAGTGATCATGGGCCTCTTGGCTGCATCTCTGATCAGTCTTCTCCTTGTATGAGCTGAAAGTTTAGAGGGACGGCCAGGTCTTGGTAGATTTGCAGTGGTCTGATACTTCTTCCATTTCAATATTATCGCTTGCACAGTGCTCCTTGGGATGTTTAAAGCTTGGGAAATCTTTTTGTATCCAAATCCGGCTTTAAACTTCTTCACAACAGTATCTCGGACCTGCCTGGTGTGTTCCTTGTTCTTCATGATGCTCTCTGCGCTTTTAACGGACCTCTGAGACTATCACAGTGCAGGTGCATTTATACGGAGACTTGATTACACACAGGTGGATTGTATTTATCATCATTAGTCATTTAGGTCAACATTGGATCATTCAGAGATCCTCACTGAACTTCTGGAGAGAGTTTGCTGCACTGAAAGTAAAGGGGCTGAATAATTTTGCACGCCCAATTTTTCAGTTTTTGATTTGTTAAAAAGTTTGAAATATCCAATAAATGTCGTTCCACTTCATGATTGTGTCCCACTTGTTGTTGATTCTTCACAAAAAAAATACAGTTTTATATCTTTATGTTTGAAGCCTGAAATGTGGCAAAAGGTCGCAAAGTTCAAGGGGGCACTGTAGTTATACTTTTGGCCATAGTATGGATATAGTTAGTATGCTTACTGTATGGATATAGTATGCTTATTGGCCATAGTATGGATATAGTTAGTATGCTTATTGGTCATAGTATGGATATAGTTAGTATGCTTATATAGTTAGTATGGATATGGATATAGTATGGATATAGTTAGTATGGATATGGATATAGTATGGATATGGATAGTTAGTATGGGATATGGATATAGTATGGATATAGTTAGTATGGATATGGATATAGTATGGATATAGGTATGGATATGGATATAGTATGGATATGGGATGGTAGTTAGTATGGATATGGATATAGTATGGATATAGTTAGTATGGATATGGATATAGTTAGTATGGATATGGATATGGATATAGTTAGTATGGATATAGTTAGTATGGATATGGATATAGTATGGATATATAGATATGGATATAGTTAGTATGGATATAGTTAGTATGGATATGGATATAGTATGGATATAGTATGGATATAGTTAGTATGGATATGGATATAGTATGGATATAGTTAGTATGGATATGGATATAGTATGGATATAGTTAGTATGGATATGGATATAGTATGGATATGGATATAGTATGGATATGGATATAGTTAGTATGGATATGGATATAGTATGGATATAGTTAGTATGGATATGGATATAGTATGGATATAGATATAGTATGGATATGGATATAGTTAGTATGGATATGGATATAGTATGGATATAGTTAGTATGGATATGGATATAGTATGGATATAGTTAGTATGGATATGGATATAGTATGGATATAGTTAGTATGGATATGGATATAGTATGGATATAGTTAGTATGGATATGGATATAGTATGGATATAGTTAGTATGGATATGGATAGTTAGTAGTATAGTATGGATATGGATATATAGTATGGATATAGTTAGTATGGATATGGATATAGTATGGATATAGTTAGTATGGATATGGATATAGTATGGATATGGATATAGTTAGTATGGATATGGATATAGTATGGATATAGTTAGTATGGATATGGATATAGTATGGATATAGTTAGTATGGATATGGATATAGTATGGATATGGAGTATAGTATGGATATGGATATATATGGATATAGTATGGATATGGATATGGATATGGTATGGATATGGATGTAGTTAGTATGGATATGGATATAGTATGGATATATAGTTAGTATGGATATGGATATAGTATGGATATAGTTAGTATGGATATGGATTAGTATGGATATATGGTATATAGTATGGATATAGTTAGTATGGATATGGATATAGTATGGATATAGTTAGTATGGATATGGATATAGTATGGATATGGATATAGTATGGATATGGATATAGTATGGTTAGTATGGATATGGATAGTAGATATAGTATGGATATGTTAGTATGGATATGGATATATGGATATGGATAGTTAGTATGGATATGGATATAGTATGGATAGTTAGTATGGATATGGATATAGATATGGATATAGTTAGTATGGATATGGTATATATAGATATGGATATGGATATAGTTAGTATGGATATGGATATAGTATGGATATGGATAGTTAGTATGGATATGGATATAGTTAGTATGGATATGGATATAGTTAGTATGGATATGGATATATAGTATGGTATGGATATAGTTAGTATGGATATGGATAGTATGGAGTTAGTATGGATATAGTTAGTATGGATATGGATATAGTATGGATATGGATGTTAGTATGGATTTATAGTATGGGATATAGGATATAGTATGGATATAGTTAGTATATGGATAGTAGATATAGTATGGATATGGATATAGTATGGATATGGTTATATGGATATAGTATGGTATGGATATGGATATATGGTATGGATATGGATATATATGGATATAGTATGGATAGTTAGTATGGATATGGATATAGTATGGATATATAATTAGTATGGATATGGATATAGTATGGATATAGTTAGTATGGATATGGATGGATATAGTTAGTATGGATATGGATATATGGTATGGATATGGATATGGATATAGTTAGTATGGATATGGATATAGTATGGGAGTTAGTATGGATATGGATATAGTATGGATATAGTATGGGATATGGATATAGTTAGTATGGATATGGATATAGTATGGATATAGTTAGTATGGATATGGATATGGTATGGATATGGATATAGTTAGTATGGATATGGATATAGTATGGATATAGATTAGTATGGATATGGATAGTTAGTATGGATATAGTTAGTATGGATATAGTTAGTATGGATATGGATATAGTATGGATATGGTATGGATATGGATATAGTATGGATATAGTTAGTATGGATATGGATATAGTATAGTATGGATATAGTTAGTATGGATATGGATATAGTATGGATATGGATATAGTATGGATATGGATATAGTATGGATATAGTATGGATATGGATATAGTTAGTATGGATATGGATATAGTATGGATATAGTTAGTATGGATATGGATATAGTATGGATATAGTTAGTATGGATATGGATATAGTATGGATATAGTTAGTATGGATATGGATATAGTATGGATATAGTTAGTATGGATATGGATATAGTATGGATATAGTTAGTATGGATATGGATAGTATAGTATATATGGATATAGTATGGATATGGATGTAGTTAGTATGGATATGGATATAGATTAGTAGTTAGTATGGAGTATGGATATAGTTAGTATGGATATGGATGGTATATGGATATAGTTGGTATGG
The DNA here is from genome assembly GCF_034236695.1 of Oncorhynchus nerka. Lineage (NCBI taxonomy): Eukaryota > Metazoa > Chordata > Actinopteri > Salmoniformes > Salmonidae > Oncorhynchus > Oncorhynchus nerka. The sequence continues at coordinate 15,573,210 of NC_088415.1, forward strand.
ATATGGATATAGTATGGATATGGATGTAGTTAGATATAGTATGGATATGGATATAGTTAGTATGGATATGGATATAGTATGGATATAGTTAGTATGGATATGGATTAGTATGGATATAGTTAGTATGGATATGGATGTAGTATGGATATGGATGGATATGGTTAGTATGGATATGGTATGGATATGGATATAGTATGGATATGGATATAGTATGGATATGGATGTTAGTTAGTATGGATATGGATATAGTTAGTATGGATATGGATATAGTATGGATATGGATATAGTTAGTATGGATATGGATATATATATGGATATAGTATGGATATGGATATAGTTATATGGATATGGTATTAGTATGGATATGGATATAGTTAGTATGGATATGGATGTAGTTAGTATGGATATGGATGTAGTTAGTATGGATATGGATATAGTTAGTAGATATGGATATATGGATAGTTAGTATGGATATGGATATAGTTAGTATGGATATGGATATATAGTTAGTATGGATATGGATATAGTTAGATATGGATATATTTAGTATGGATATGGATATAGTTAGTATGGATATGGATATAGTATGGATATGGATATGTTAGTATGGATATGGATATAGTTAGTATGGATATAGTATGGATATGGATATAGTATGGATTTATATGGATATAGTTAGTATGGATATGGATATGGATATATGGTATGGATATAGTATGGATATAGTTAGTATGGATATGGATATAGTATATGGATATAGTATGGATATGGTATGGATATAGTTAGATATGGATATGGATATAGTTAGTATGGATATGGATATAGTATGGATATGGATATAGTTAGTAGTATGGATATAGTTAGTATGGATATGGATATAGTTAGTATGGATATGGATATAGTATGGATATGGATATAGATATGGATATGGATATATAGTATGGATATAGTTAGGATATGGATATAGTAGTATGGATATAGTTAGTATGGATATGGATATAGATATGGATATAGTTAGTATGGATATGGATATAGTTAGTATGGATATAGTTAGTATGGATATAGTATGGAGTATATATGGTATGGATATGGATATAGTTAGTATGGGATATGGATATAGTTAGTATGGATATATGGATATGGATATAGTTAGTATGGATATAGTTAGTATGGATATGGATATAGTATGGATATAGTTAGTATGGATATGGGTATGGATATAGTTAGTATGGATATGTATGGATATAGTATGGATATAGTTAGTATGGATATGGATATAGTATGGATATATAGTTAGTATATGGTATGGATATAGTTAGTATGGATATGGATATAGTATATATAGTTAGTATGGATATAGTTAGTATGGATATGGATATAGTATGGATATAGTTAGTATGGATATGATATAGTATATGGAGTATATAGTTAGTATGGATATGGATATAGTATGGATATGGATAGTTAGTATGGATATGGATAGTATGGATATGGATATAGTTAGTATGGATATGGATATAGTATGGATATGGATATGGTAGTTAGTATGGATATGGATATAGTTAGTATGGATATGGATATAGTTAGTATGGATATGGATATAGTATGGATATGGATAGTTAGTATGGATATGGATATAGTTAGTATGGATATGGATATAGTATGGATATGGATATAGTTAGTATGGATATGGATATAGTTAGTATGGATATGGATATAGTATGGATATGGATATAGTATGGATATGGATATAGTATGGATATGGATGTAGTTAGTATGGATATGGATATAGTATGGATATAGTTAGTATGGATATGGATATAGTTGGTATGGATATGGATATAGTATGGATATGGATATAGTATGGATATAGTTAGTATGGATATGGATATAGTATGGATATGGATATAGTTAGTATGGATATGGATGTAGTTAGTATGGATATGGATGTAGTTAGTATGGATATGGATATATAGTATGGATATGATATAGTATGGATATGGATATAGTTAGTATGGATATGGATATAGTTAGTATGGATATGGATATAGTATGGATATGGATATAGTATGGATATGGATGTAGTTAGTATGGATATGGATATAGTTAGTATGGATATGGATGTAGTTAGTATGGATATGGATGTAGTTAGTATGGATATGGATATAGTTAGTATGGATATGGATATAGTATGGATATGGATGTAGTTAGTATGGATATGGATATAGTTAGTATGGATATGGATATAGTTAGTATGGATATGGATATAGTATGGATATGGATATAGTTAGTATGGATATGGATATAGTTAGTATGGATATGGATATAGTATGGATATGGATGTAGTTAGTATGGATTTAGTTAGTATGGATATAGTTAGTATGGATATGGATATAGTATGGATATGGATGTAGTTAGTATGGATATAGTTAGTATGGATATAGTTAGTATGGATATGGATATAGTTAGTATGGATATGGAGTTAGTATGGATATGGATATAGTTAGTATGGATATGGATATAGTATGGATATAGTTAGTATGCTTATTGGTCATAGTATGGATATAGTTAGTATGGATATGGATATAGTATGGATATGGATGTAGTTAGTATGGATATAGTTAGTATGGATATGGATATAGTATGGATATGGATATAGTATGGATATAGTTAGTATGGATATGGATATAGTATGGATATGGATATAATTAGTATGCATATGGATATAGTATGGATATAGTTAGTATGGATATGGATATAGTATGGATATAGTTAGTATGGATATGGATATAGTATGGATATAGTTAGTATGGATATAGTATGGATATAGTTAGTATGGATATGGATATAGTATGGATATAGTTAGTATGGATATGGATATAGTATGGATATAGTTAGTATGGATATGGATATAGTATGGATATAGTTAGTATGGATATGGATATGTGGTATGGATATAGTTAGTATGGAGTATGGATATAGTTAGTATGGTATGGATATGGATATAGTTAGTATGGATATAGTTAGTATGGATATGGATGTAGTATGGATATAGTTAGTATGGATATGGATATAGTATGGATAAAGTTAGTATGGATATGGATATAGTATGAATATAGTTAGTATGGATATGGATATATAGTATGGATATAGTATGGATATAGTTAGTATGGATATGGTATGGTATGGATATAGTTAGTATGGATATGGATATAGGATATAGTTAGTATGGATATGGATAGTTAGTATGGATATGGGATGATATAGTTAGTATGGATATGGATATAGTTAGTATGGATATGGATATAGTATGGATATGGATATAGTTAGTATGGATATGGATATAGTTAGTATGGATATGGATATAGTTAGTATGGATATGGATAGTATAGTATGGATATAGTTAGTATGGATATGGATATAGTATGGATATGGATATGGATATAGTATGGATATGGATATAGTTAGTATGGATATGGATATAGTTAGTATGGATATGGATATAGTATGGATATGGATATAGTTAGTATGGATATGGATGTAGTTAGTATGGATATGGATATAGTTAGTATGGATATGGATGTAGTTAGTATGGATATGGATGTAGTTAGTATGGATATGGATATAGTTAGTATGGATATGGATATAGTATGGATATGGATGTAGTTAGTATGGATATGGATATAGTTAGTATGGATATGGATATAGTTAGTATGGATATGGATATAGTATGGATATGGATATAGTTAGTATGGATATGGATATAGTTAGTATGGATATGGATATAGTATGGATATGGATATAGTTAGTATGGATATGGATATAGTTAGTATGGATATGGATATAGTATGGATATGGATGTAGTTAGTATGGATTTAGTTAGTATGGATATAGTTAGTATGGATATGGATATAGTATGGATATAGTTAGTATGGATATAGTTAGTATGGATATGGATATAGTATGGATATAGTTAGTATGGATATGGATATAGTATGGATATAGTTAGTATGCTTATTGGTCATAGTATGGATATAGTTAGTATGGATATGGATATAGTATGGATATGGATGTAGTTAGTATGGCTATGGATATAGTATGGATATAGTTAGTATGGATATGGATATAGGATGGATATGGATATAGTTAGTATGCATATGGATATAGTATGGATATAGTTAGTATGGATATGGGTATGGATATAGTTAGTATGGATATGGATATATGGATATGGATATATGGATATAGTTGGATATAGTATGGATATAGGATATATATGGATATAGTATGGATATGGATATAGTTAGTATGGATATGGATATGGATATAGTTAGTATGGATATGGATATAGTATGGATATGGATATAGATTAGTATATGGATATGGATATATATGGATATAGTTTATGGATATGGATATGGATATAGTTAGTATGGATATGGATATAGTTAGTATGGATATGGATATAGTTAGTATGGATATGGGATGGATATAAAGTTAGTATGGATATGGATATAGTATGGTATGATAATATAGTTAGTATGGATATGGATATAGTATGGATATAGTTAGTATGGATATAGTTAGTATGGATATGGATAGTATGGATATAGTTAGTATGGATATGGATATAGTATGGATATGGATATAGTATGGATATGGATAGTAGTATGGATATAGTTAGTATGGATATGGGATATAGTATGGATATAGTTATGGTATGGATATGGATATAGTTAGTATATAGTTAGTATGGATATGGATATATATGGATATGGATTAGTATGGATATGGATATAGTATGAATATAGTTAGTATGGATATGGATATAGTATGGATATAGTTAGTATGGATATGGATATAGTTATGGATATGGATATATATGGATATAGTTAGTATGGATATGGTTAGTATGGATATGGATATTGTATGGATATGGATATAGTTAGTATGGATATGGATAGTATGGATATGGATAGTAGTTAGTATGGATATGGATATAGTTAGTATGGATATGGATATAGTATGGATATAGTTAGTATGGATATGGATGTAGTATGGATATAGTTGTTAGTATGGTATGGATATGGATGGATAGTATGGATATAGTTAGTATGGATATGGATATAGTATGGATATAGTTAGTATGGATATGGATATAGTATAGTATGGATATGGATATAGTATGGATATGGATGTAGTTAGTATGGATATGGGTTAGTATGGATATGGATATAGTATGGATATGGATGTAGTTAGTATGGATATGGGATATAGTTAGTATGGATATGGATATAGTATGGATATGGATATAGTTAGTATGGATATGGATATAGTTAGTATGGATATGGATGTAGTTAGTATGGATATGGATGTAGTTAGTATGGATATGGATATAGTTAGTATGGATATGGATATAGTATGGATATGGATGTAGTTAGTATGGATATGGATATAGTTAGTATGGATATGGATATAGTTAGTATGGATATGGATATAGTATGGATATGGATATAGTTAGTATGGATATGGAAATAGTATGGATATAGTTAGTATGGATATGGATATAGTATGGATATAGTTAGTATGGATATGGATACAGTATGGATATAGTTAGTATGGATATGGATATAGTATGGATATAGTTAGTATGGATATGGATATAGTATGGATATAGTTAGTATGGATATGGATATAGTATGGATATAGTTAGTATGGATATGGATATAGTATGGATATAGTTAGTATGGATATGGATATAGTATGGATATAGTTAGTATGGATATGGATTAGTATGGATATGGTATGGATATGGATATAGTATGGATATAGTTAGTATGGATATGGATATATATAGTATGGATATAGTTAGTATGGATATGGATATAGTATGGATATAGTTAGTATGGATATGGATATAGTATGGATATAGTTAGTATGGATATGGATATAGTATGGATATAGTTAGTATGGATATGGATATAGTATGGATATAGTTAGTATGGATATGGATAGTAGTATGGATATAGTTAGTATGGATATGGATATAGTATGGATATAGTTAGTATGGATATGTATGTATATGGATATAGTTAGTATGGATATGGATATAGTATGGATATAGGATATGGATATGGATATAGTATGGATATAGTTAGTATGGATATGGATATAGTATGGATATAGTTAGTATGGATATATAGTATGAATATAGTTAGTATGGATATGGATATAGTATGGATATAGTTAGTATGGATATGGATATAGTATGGATATAGTTAGTATGGATATGGATATAGTATGGATATAGTTAGTATGGATATGGATATAGTATGGATATGGATATAGTATGGATATGGATGTAGTTAGTATGGATATGGATTTAGTATGGATATAGTTAGTATGGATATGGATGTAGTATGGATATAGTTGGTATGGATATGGATATAGTATGGATATAGTTAGTATGGATATGGATATAGTTAGTATGGATATGGATATAGTATGGATATAGTATGGATATGGATATTGTATGGATATGGATATAGTTAGTATGGATATGGATATAGTTAGTATGGATATGGATGTAGTTAGTATGGATATGGATATAGTTAGTATGGATATGGATATAGTTAGTATGGATATGGATATAGTATGGATGTATAGTTAGTATGGATATGGATATAGTATGGATATGGATATAGTTAGTATGGATATGGATATTAGTATGGATATGGATAGTTAGTATGGATATGGATATAGTTAGTATGGATATGGATATAGTATGGATATGGATATAGTTAGTATGGATATAGTTAGTATGGATATGGATATAGTATGGATATGGATGTAGTATATGGATATAGTTATATGGATATGGATTAGTATGGATATGGATAGTTATATGGATATAGTATGGATATAGTTAGTATGGATATAGTTAGGATTGGTATAGTATGGATATAGTTAGTATGGATATGGATATAGTATGGATATGGATGTAGTTAGTATGGATATGGATATAGTATGGATATAGTTAGTATGGATATGGATATAGTATGGATATGGATATAGTTAGTATGGATATGGATATAGTATGGATATAGTTAGTATGGATATGGATATAGTATGGATATAGTTAGTATGGATATAGTATGGATATAGTTAGTATGGATATAGTATGGATATAGTTAGTATGGATATGGATATAGTATGGATATAGTTAGTATGGATATGGATATAGTATGGATATAGTTAGTATGGATATGGATATAGTATGGATATAGTTAGTATGGATATGGATACAGTATGAATATAGTTAGTATGGATATGGATATAGTATGGATATAGTTAGTATGGATATGGATATAGTATGGATATAGTTAGTATGGATATGGATATAGTATGGATATAGTTAGTATGGATATGGATATAGTATGAATATAGTTAGTATGGATATGGATATAGTATGGATATAGTTAGTATGGATATGGATATAGTATGGATATAGTTAGTATGGATATGGATATAGTATGGATATAGTTAGTATGGATATGGATATAGTATGGATATGGATATAGTTAGTATGGATATGGATATAGTATGGATATAGTTAGTATGGATATGGATATAGTATGGATATAGTTAGTATGGATATGGATATAGTATGGATATGGATATAGTATGGATATGGATGTAGTTAGTATGGATATGGATGTAGTTAGTATGGATATGGATATAGTATGGATATGGATGTAGTTAGTATGGATATGGATATAGTTAGTATGGATATG